>NC_134486.1:279136169-279393669 GCF_040206685.1 Ascaphus truei | reverse complement strand
CCAGATCCCAGTTATGGGATTTGATTCACCTAGCATCCAAGTGGCTAAAACCAGAGGTATATAGCCCGGCCTGGATCCTTGAGATGGTGGTGTTGGAACGATTCATTCGAGCATTACCCCAGGACCTTCAACAGTGGGTGGGGCAGGGAGATCCCCTCACTTGTGAAGCCATGGTAGGTGCAGTGGAGCGTTTTCTGGCTACCCGTGAACTGTCACGCTCCACTCGCACAAACCACAACCCACGGCCCAACACGAACGGTAGAGGCCAGCGCTGGCGCCAGGACCCACGACCGTTCGCACGATTTGAGCGGGTGGAACAAAACCCGGATAGGGACAGAAACTCTAAATCTCAGAAAGGGTTTCAAAACGAGCTTGGCCAATTGTTTGTTTTGAGTGTGGGGAGGCGGGGCACATTAAGGCTCACTGCCCACAGTTGTCTGAGCCAATGGAGTGTGCGTATGGCTCGGTGAAGTCTGAATTTTATGGTGTGGTAGGGTGCCCTGAGGAAGGTCACACTCTGAGGACCGAAACGTTGGCTGCCCTGTGTTGTTAATACACTTTATTTACTTCATTATATTGCAGTGTGCTGTCTCTTTGTTACCTGGATTTCCCTGGTTACCCTGTATATATATTTATATATATATTGTGACATAGTCCAAAGATGTTAGGCAGCTTTCTGCCCCATTTTAGGTCAGAAAGTGCAGGAATAGTTAAAAATGATCCATTCCACAGCTTCCCAATAACTCAGGCAGCTGGATGGAAAATCCAGACCACAGATTACAATGACTCTAGTTCTCCCTCACCTGCTCTTCTAATAACATGTACAGGTATTTAGAGCAGAGAGGTTTTGCATTTCACTCTCTCTCCTTAGAGCCTGGAGGCTGGGGGTATCGCTGCTCCCCGGAATCCAGTTCGGGGTGGACGACCCCTCCAAGTATCACAGTACCAGAGGATTTGCCTGGACACTTGGGACCGTGTTCCCACCATGAACAGATAAGACACAACAAAACAAATGTTTATTGTTGTTGCTAAAAAACTGTGCTGTATTTAGTGACCCTAAATGAGAGGGCATTGTTTTAAGCTGGGGAACCAGGTTAGTTGGCCCAGTTAGTTCGCAGATAGCGGCTGATTCTAATGTGTAGTTAGTAACCAGTGACGCATTTCTCAGGGTTTGATAGCGAATCCTGTTCTGTGTCATCCTAGTCAGAGACTGGATTTTTATAGTTGCTCCTTTCATAATGAGGAATCTGTTTCCTACCATGCGGGCTTGGTAGAATGATTGAAGAATACAGGCTGCTTTATTCCGGCGATTGAACTGACTTATTTTCATCCCTGTGTAGGCAGCCTGTAGGATGATAGTTGCGACGCGTTTACGCCGATAATTTTCTCTTTCCCTTCTTCCTTGGATAAGAGCTTTGCAGTGCTTCTGAATTATTCTAATGCTTTTCTCCTTTTTCACAACGTTAAGTTCCTCCACGAGAGAATTCTGTTTTGTGCATAAATGTCGCAATTCTGTTCTCAGAGCGTCCATTTCTTCCTGGTGCTGGCTCTGAGTGTGCATCAATGCATTCTGTAGTGCTTCCTGCACGTCTAATTTTTCCTGAGTCAACTGTTTCTTTACTTTTTCTGCTTGGTCAGTCAAATCTGAATTTTCCAATTTCAGACCTCATTTTCTTGCTTTACAGTCTCTAACTCACTTAGGGCAATCTCATGGGTTTGTTTTGTTGTGTCTGTTCATGGTGGGAACACGGTCCCAAGTGTCCAGGCAAATCCTCTGGTACTGTGGGAAGCTGTGGAACGGATTCTTTTTAACTATTCCTGCACTTTCTGACCTAAAATGGGGAAGAAAGCTGCCTAACATCTTTGGACTATGTCACATATCCCCCTCCCCAGCTCACACCTACTGGGGTGAGCGGCCATGGACCTCACTGGGGTGAGCGTCCTACCTTAAATACTTGAGCTAACTCCTCAGTACAATATTAAGTATTCACATGACACGAATATGAACTTCTTCCACGGCAATTATGGACAATAGGTTTCGTCATAAGAGACTATACTTGGCAAACATATTTTGTTGCTCTCTATTAGGGAACTATTTTGAAAAATAAGTGTCTAGCACACATTCTTACAACCCAGGATATGCTAAATATATTCACAAAACCAGACAATTTCTATTACCTCCCTGGGTTTTCCTACTCTAGAATATGAACCTCATTATATATTTACCAACCAAAAAGGGCATTTTTTTTTCTATATTGTAAGCTACCACTATTTTTTTTTCCTTATACTACAGCCTTGTAATCTTAAGGGCCATCAACCCTGTATATTAATTTGTAGTTTAGCTACATTTTCAACACAGAGAACCAATATAACATTGCAATATTTCAAAATGCTTATTTTAGAGGCCTAATATAGCATAACTACACTAGCATATTTGCAAAGTTAAGTGACATAGTCCACTCATAAAACATAAAAATCGGTCATTCCCAAACATTTTTTCCTTTTTTTTTTTTTTTTGACTTCTAGTCCATTACATTTTCTGACTTCATTTCAACACCCGCAGCAACCTGCAAATGACTGGACTGTTTCTTTAGCTTCTGACGGAACTCTGGGACCGGATAGTTTTTGTCTTTATATTGTGGCCCAGAGTGGTGAGATCCGGAAAAATTCAAGGCCAGCGTTGACCTTCATCTCTTTTGCTTTGCAACCTTTGAACCTTTATGGTACTTCTTACTGCCATGTATTTTCTCACGACCATCACTCTCAGAGATTTGGGATTTTCCCTTTGGGGCAATTATATGGTACTTAGAAGATGAAGCACTGATTACCTGGAGCACCTTCACCTTGATGGGGCTCTCACTAACTCCGGCTGTACCCTGTGGCATTTTACCTTTGCAGCCGGCAGGCATGTAGTCTTGGGCCTCTCTTTCCCGAGGCCTACATTTATTCAGGCGGAAGTACCGCTGGATAACAAGTGACGCATTTCTCAGGGTTTGATAGCGAATCCTGTTCTGTGTCATCCTAGTCAGAGACTGGATTTTTACAGTTGCTCCTTTCATAATGAGGAACCTGTTTCGTACCATGCGGGCACAGTAGAATGATTGAAGAACACAGGCTGCTTTATTCCGGCGATTAAACTGACGAATTTTCATCCCTCTGTAGGCAGCCTGTAGGATGATAGTTGCGGCGCGTTTATGCCGATAATTTTCTCTTTCCCTTCTTCCTTGGATAAGAGCTTTGCAGTGCTTCTGAATTATTCTAATGCTTTTCTCCTTTTTCAAAACGTTAAGTTCCTCCACGAGAGAATTCTATTTTGTGCATACATGTCGCAATTCTGTTCTCAGAGCGTCCATTTCTTCCTGGTGCTGGCTTTGAGTGTGCATCAATGCATTCTGTAGTGCTTCCTGCACTTCTAATTTTTCCTGAGTCAACTGTTTCTTTACTTTTTCTGCTTGGTCAGTCAAATCTGAATTTTCCAATTTCAGACCTCATTTTCTTGCTTTACAGTCTCTAACTCACTTAGGGCAATCTCATGGGTTTGCTTCAACATTCCCAGCTCTGTGTTCAGACCATGGCCCTCCAGGCATGAGTTTTGCACCTCTGTGCTGAGCGCATGAACCTCTTGTAGAGCCTTCCGGTATTTCTGTTTTAGGATAGCAATCAATTTGTCAGACTTAATCTGTTTTTCATCCATGCTGGCAATTACGATGTTGGCCTTTTCCAGACTAGTCGTCACCTCTTCCAGCTCACTCCGTAAGAGAGATTCTGTTTTCTTCAAAGCCTCGTGCTCTTGTAAAGCTGGGAGTATACACCTCTGTTACTCGGCGTTCGCTTCTTGCACCTTCTTCCAACATTCTCGCTCATTCACCAAATCCTGCCACAGGACTTCATAATCATGGCAGGCAGCTTGGAGTGCAGAAACCAAAGCCTCTTTATCCTGGTTCAAGGATTCAGCTTCCCTTTGCTTCTCCTTTTCCTTTGCCACTGTTCCCGTGACAATTCTGCCGGTCACTCCGGTCTGCAGCACATCTCGGCGCCTTTCTGACGCATGTCCTGACAGCGCAGGTTCAAGTGGCTCGGTCACTTCCCCTGTGACTTGAGGAACAGTTTTCTTTTTCTTTTTCTTTCTTTATGCTTTATTAGCTCCAGAGATATCAGTGGTACTGGGCACACACTCACTGGTAGCTTCCACATCTTGCTTGCACTCACAGGGCGTTGCTTGCTTTTGCAGCTGTTTGTCTTTGAAAATTTTGGGACACACATCTTCCATGTGACCTACTTCACGACAGGCCCATCATACTAAATTCATCTGTGGGTACGGCTCTCCTCCTGGGGCCACATACGAGTCGTCGTCATCATCATCATCATATGGCCTGAAGGGACACTGTTTTTCAAGATTACGTGCATTGTAAACAAACATTTCACATCGGCCATTTTAGAAACCCGGCAGGGACAATTTGCAAGCTGCAATTTCACTCACTTCAGCAACTTACATACAGCACTTGCTAGCTGAAAATGTACTCACTTCAGCAAAAGGCATTAGCTTTACAAACAGCACTTGCTAGATGCAAATTTTTTTTTTTTTTTCAGCAAAACATTTTGGTTTTCTGTTTGGGTTCAGGGTGCTATTGCATCCACACCTCGCACATTCTCTGTGTATGCTAGAAGCACAACTGATATACACAGTGGGACAGACTTCACTCATAGCATCTGTACTTTAGTTCAGCTGGGCGGCCATTTAAAACCCCCGCATTTATTTTCAAACCCACAGACTTTTAGTGTCGACCCGCATTCTCCACCATATGTGACAAACGCCCCTCTTTTGTAGTGCTGACATCTGTCTGGGTTCTTCCCGACACAGTCTTCTAGGGTTATTTATACAAAAAACAGGATCATGCAAAATATTATGCTGCTTAACTCAGGCTTCTGCCTGATTTATTTTCATCCAAGTAAGGTACTGCAGCTTTAACAAGTGTAGATTAGAGGTACTCAGATACTTTCATTCAGCAGTTCACACATTTCTGTGTTACAGTATTTCCCACACTGTTATTTCAAGTAAAAAGAAACCAAATTATAAACAAAATCCTATCCCTTTCAGGGATCTAACTACACATCACAATAAGTCTCTCTAACAGCTGTTGGCCAACTAACCTGGTTCCCCAGCTTAAAACAATGCTCCCTCATTTAGGGTCACTTAGATACAGCACAGTCTTTTAGCAACAGCAATAACCATTTGTTTTGTCTTATCTGTTCGTGGTGGGAACTCGGTCCCAAGTGTCCAGGCAATTCCTCTGGTACTGTGATACTTGGAGGGGCCATTCACCCCGAAACTGGATACCGGGGAGCAGCGATACCCTCAGCCTCCAGGCTCTAAGGAGAGAGAGTGAAATGCAAAACCTCTCTGCTATAAATACCTGTGCATGTGATTAGAAGAGCAGGTGAGGGAGAACTAGAGCCATTGTAATCTGTGGTCTGGATTTTCCATCCAGCTGCCTGAGTTAATGGGAAGCTGTGGAACGGATCATTTTTAACTATTCCTGCCCTTTCTGACCTAAAATGGGGCAGAAAGCTGCCTAACATCTTTGGACTATGTCACAATATATATATATATATATATATATATATATATATATATATATATATATATAATCAAAAAATAAATAGATGATACCGTTCTGTGGCTAACGAAATGCTTTTATTTGTGCGAGCTATCGAGATACACTGATCTCTTCTTCCGGCGATGTTACAATGAATGAAGCAAAAGGTTACTTAAAAAACAGTGTCTCTTGGAATGTTATCTGTGCTGTTCCTTCCCCCGGTGTGGATGAGATTTATGGCTAGAGGTGTCAAAAGGTAATGAAAGCAAGTGAGGAAAGAGTGTGTATGTGTATCAGTGTGAATAAAAATGAATGGGGAGCCCACAGTATATACAGTGCTTTACACAAGGTGTGTGTGGAGTGGGAGTAGATATAAATGGTGTGGGTGGGTGTGGAAATGTGAGAGTTTGTATCACAACTAAAAGTGTGTGTGGATACTTAGTGGTCCCTATTGGTGTATAGGGATGGAAAAACAAGGAGTATTAGTATGTGTGAGAGACAGCTGTGTGTGCATACATATAGCACAGTGTGTACAGACATGGTCTTTAGCGCTCATGGGACGAGAGTTCACTAGTGTCAGTAATGACTCATAAAATTTCGATCTCTGTTTAGGCCACTGCTAAGTGTCCCGAACAGTTGCATAAATTTGTATTCATGCAACCGTCTCTCTTTCGGGGTTTTAAGATTACCTTTGAGTATGGCAACCCTCAGATCGTTCATCTTATGGCCAGAGTCAGAGAAATGTTCGCCAACAGGACTGTCTCTTGTACCACGTGTGATGCTGTGGCGATGCAGGTTCATTCTCTTGTTTAGCCCCTGCCCTGTCTCACCTATGTAGTAGCAGCCCCCTGGGCATTTCATGCACATGATGAGGTACACGACATTGCTGGAAGAACAGGTGAACCTTCCTCTGATTTTGTATTCCCGATTCCTGTGTGGTATTTGTATTGTGTCCGCTGTGTAGAGCATTGCGCAGGTTTTGCATCTTGGGTCCTGGCATGGTTTTGTCCCGCATTCAGTTGTACTGCTGAATACTTTACTCCTCACCATAATATTCTTGAGATTATGGGGTTGTCTGTATGATAATAAGGGTGATTCAGGGAAGACCTGTTGCAGTCTTGTATCTTCCTGGAGGATGGGTTGTAGTTTCCTGGCGATCTTGCGTAGGGCTCCTAGGTGTGGGTTATATGTGACCACCAAAGGTACCCTGTCGCTTGTCTCCTTCTGTTTGTATTCAAGAAGATCACTTCTTGGTATTCTGGTGGCTTTGTGAATTTGCTGGTCTACAATTCTGTGGTTATATCCACGGTTTATAAAGTCTGATCTCAAGGCTTTAATCCGCTGGTCTCTGTCTGCTGTGTCGGAGCATATCCGGTTGTATCGTATGGCTTGACTGTAGATGGTTGCATGTTTGGTGTGTGTCGGGTGGAAGCTGTTGTCCCTCAAATAGCTGGCTCTGTCTGTAGGTTTGCGGTATACAGAGGTCTGTAGTTGGTTGTTCTTTATAGTAATGGTGGTGTCTAGGAAATGTACTTCATCCGTGGAATGGGTGAGTTTGAGTTTGGAATGGGTGAGTCTCATCCACACCGGGGGAAGGAACAGCACAGATAACATTCCAAGAGACACTGTTTTTTAAGTAACCTTTTGCTTCATTCATTGTAACATCGCCGGAAGAAGAGATCAGTGTATCTCGAAAGCTCGCACAAATAAAAGCATTTCGTTAGCCACAGAACGGTATCATCTATTTATTTTTTGATTATTGAAGCTCGGCTAACACGGTACTGATACCTCTACATGTATATATATATATATATATATATATATATAGAATCCAATGCACAGCCGGCACACCATATGCAAGTAAATAAGTTTTGGTGCTTATCCCATAAAGCAATAACAGACCATACGATACCGGTTGCAACACGACATCAAGGGACAGCACGCAGGTAAGTAAATCAAAAATGTTCTATATTTGATAGAAGACACAAAAACCGACGTTTCGGTCCCCCAGTGGGACCTTTCCACCACCTTGAGAAAGGTCCCACTGGGGGACCGAAATGTCGTTTTTTGTGTCTTCTATCAAATATAGAACATTTTTGATTTACTTACCTGCGTGCTGTCCCTTGATGTCGTGTTGCAACCGGTATCGTATGGTCTATATATATATATATATATATATATATATATATATATATATATATGTATATATGTGTATATATATATATATAAATGTGTGTGTGTGTGTGTGTGTGTGTGTGTGTGTGTGTGTGTGTGTGTGTGTGTGTGTGTGTGTGTGTGTGTGTGTGTGTGTGTGTGTGTGTGTGTGTGTGTGTGTGTGTATATATACACAAAAACAAACAAAAAGTAGTGCTAGCAGTGTGTGTATAAGTGAGTTCTATAGGTAAAAGTGATTAAAAAATTGTGATATAATGTGAAAATGATGAGAGAAAATATTAAATATAAATAACCACAATAAAATTGATCTAAAAAAGGAAAAAGTAATATTAAACCTTAATTGTTAAGTGTCCAAATATAAAAATATAGAACAAACTTGAAGTCCAGATAAAATAAAATTAAATCAAAGTCCAGATGTAAATGTTTCAGTCACAGTATGGAGTAGGCAGGCTTCTATAATGATCTAGCCAGATCATTAAAATCTAAGAAAAAGGAGAAGAAGTGCCAGCTCCATAGCATAATACTGTACTGTATAAAAATTCAAATTTATTATAAAACAACAAGAGAGGCCGCCAGGACATGCACTCACTCCAATGTGTAAAAAAACATTCATAGGAGACAATCTGTGAGCCTTCAGGAACCAAGGAGGGGAACTACAGCCAGAGATGTTATGCAGAGAGTGTGCGATGGAGTATCGATAAGAAGCTGATACTTATCAAATGGAGATAACTGCCAGACCGGGAGAGGGGAAGAAGAGATCTCTCCACATAGGTAATGATGGAAACACCTTCCGTTGTAATAGCGCTATCCGTCAAAGTAGCGCAAATACCCTCTCTCCTCTCAATATGACCCGCAGAAGATCAGCTCCAAACCTCACGCTGTTGCTGCAGGCTCCTACACACAAGTTCCTGATGAGCCGCTGATGTCAGTGCATCATGCGTCACCACGTCCGACGCGTTTCGTCACTGAGTGACTTCTTCAAGGGATGATTGGCTGCTTGCTTCCCTGTCTTTATATAACTGTCTGATGATATTGCCAGATTGATTCTGGCAATGACAGAGAAGCTGCAGCCAATCATGTTGTGATATGTTCAACCAGTCCAGTCATACAATTAGCCTTTAAACATTCAATAATAAATGGTGAATGACTAAACATAAGATCATCTACAGTGTCAGATGTAAATGCATATCATACTGAGTCTATGCAGGACTGTAAGTGACCAACAGTATAAATAAATAATAATAATAAAATAATATTAAAAGAAAGGGGAATATATGCAGGATGCAACCGATGGCTTGTAAGGATGTTGAGAACTGGTTTAACCATACGTCCAATATAAATAACCATTCCTATTAACAGAATGGAAATTATCTATGCAGCCTGCAACATATTCAACTAAAATACAATAATTGAACAACAATCCTGATAAGAGCAAAACAGATTTACATGTGTCAAGAGTAAAAAGTATTCATATGGGTAAGAATAGGAATCATAAAAGTGAGAGATATAAATAAATTAATTATATGAAATGTAATGAAATATAATAAAATGGTGTATATTTTGAGGTGGATGGTGGAGATTGAAAAAAACAACAATAGAACCTATAGGATAGTGTATTATGTAGATATATCTATCTATTGAAAATGCTGATTGTCAAGATAATGTGATAGCAAACTAAAATTTAGATCAGAGCAACAAATATGCCCTAATCCCATGGGACAGGGATACTAGATTAAACAAGTATGCTAGTATCAATCCATTTGTTTAATCCTTGACGTACAAATGTACCTAACTGGTAAATCCAGTAGGATTCACGAATGTATAGGCTCTTGAATCGATCTCCTCCCAGTTTAGAGCTAGAGATACTCTCGATCCCTATAATCTTAAGACATGCAGGGTCCTTTGAATGTACACTAGAAAAGTGACGTGGAACACTATGGTTTAAATTACCTTTGATAATGGCACATCTATGTTCCAAAAATCTAAGACAAAGGGATCGTTTTGTACATCCAACGTATTAGAAATTGCAAGAACAGGACAAGACATAGACCACATGGATGGTTTGGAAGTGTATGGAACTTTTAATTCTTAATTTAATTAATTGCCAAACCACTTTTGTAATATACCTTATTCATTGTGCTTGCGGCCTACAGTATGTAGGCCACACCACACGTCCCCTCTGCACTAGATTTTTAGAGCATAGGAGAAATGTCTTGAACGGTATGACTAACCATAGTTTGTCAAGACATTGTCTCCTTTGCCATAATAAATCTACTGATGGTATGAGAGTCATGGGTCTGGAACATATTCCATCATCTGTTTTAGCGGGAGATAGGGTCAAATTGCTCTCTCTTAGGGAAACCTACTGGATTTTCAGGCTTAATAGCCTCACACCCGGAGGTTTGAATGAGAATTTGGACACTAGTACCATTGTCTAGTGTTCAAGTTCTCCTTCCTAGTCGACTGCCCACTCTTTCCTTCCCCCTCCCCCCCCTTTTTTTCCTCCCCTGTTCCATATTGTTTAGATCCATCAGACTCATTTTTATGAAGTTTTGAGTTATTTATGTGTATGTCCACATTTTTATATATCTTGGTTTACTTTATTATTTATATATGAATACTTGTGTCCCCGCATGTGATGATTATATATGCACTACATGTGTGTATGCACTTTTTACAGGAATGTACACACATATTTTTATTTTATTTACCTTCTTCTATTTTTTAGTCTGTTTTCCTTACATGTCTATGCTTAATGTTGTTAAATACATACATATATATATATATATATATATCATTTTTTTTTTTTCATTTTTTTTTTTTTGCACACACTGCACACACTCACTGCACACACACTGCTCATTGCTCACACTGCCACACTGCACACACACTGCACACACACTGCACACTGCACACACACTGCTCATTGCTCACACTGACACACTGCACACACACTGCACACTGCACACACACTGCACACTGCACACACACTGCTCATTGCTCACACTGCACACACTGACACACTGCACACACACTACACACACACTGCACACACACTGCACACACACTGCACACACACTGCACACTGCACACACTGACACTGCACACACACTGCACACACACTGCTCATTGCTCACACTGCACACACTGACACACTGCACACACACTGCACACTGCACACACACTGCTCATTGCTCACACTGCACACACTGACACACTGCACACACACTGCACACTGCACACACACTGCTCATTGCTCACACTGCACACACTGACACACTGCACACACACTGCACACACACTGCACACTGCACACACACTCCTCATTGCTCACACTGCACACACTGACACACTGCACACACACTGCACACACACTGCACACTGCACACTGCACACACACTGCTCATTGCTCACACTGCACACACTGACACACTGCACACACACTGTACACTGCACACACACTCCTCATTGCTCACACTGCACACACTGACACTGCAAACACTCACACTAACTCACAGACATTCACAGACACTCACACACACTTACGCACACTCACGCACACTCACACACACTCACACACACTCACACACACCCACACACACTTACGCACACTCACGCACACTCACAGACACTCACACACACTTACACACACTTAGACACTCACAGACACTCACACACACTTACACACACTTACACACACTCAGACACTTACACACACTCACAGACACTTACACACACTCACACCCACATACACACACCCATATACACACACACACTTTCTCTCCCATATATACATACACACACACACTCTCTCACTCTACACAGACGGGGGGTGGGGTCGGAGCAGAGGATAGGCCGCGACCAGCACCACCACCCGCTCCCCCCCTCCTCCCGCGCAGGCAGCGGGAGCGCCAGGGACAGCGGTGGGGAGAAGAAACCCCCCGCTACCACCTCCATGCAGGCAGCGGGATCTGAGGTAAGCGGCGACCTGAGGGACATCCCCGCTCCCATCTCCTGCCCCGCGGCCTGTCCCGCGGTGACAGGGGGAAGCGGGGACAGGAGGGACATCCCCGCTCCCATCTCCTGCCCCGCGGCCTGTCCCGAGGTGACAGGGGGAAGCGGGGACAGGAGGGACATCCCCGCTCCCATCTCCTGTCCCGCGGGATGAATATGCGCTAAAGCGCGGCGGCCATTTTTTTTCTCGCGACCCCGTTAGTAACGCGGTGGTCTCGGGGTGGACCCCGAGACCCGCGTTATAACGGGGTTTAGCTGTATCAATATATATATATATATATATATATCGATATATATACTGTATATATAATATATATACATGTAGAGGTGTCAGTACCGTGTTAGCCGAGCTTCAATAATCAAAAAATAAATAGATGATACCGTTCTGTGGCTAACGAAATGCTTTTATTTGTTCGAGCTTTTGAGATACACTGATCTCTTCTTCCGGCGATGTTACAATGAAGAGATCAGAGTATCTTGAAAGCTCGCACAAAAAAAAACCATTTCGTTAGCCACAGAACAGTATCATCTATTTATTTTTTGATTTTATATTTTTTATATATATATATATATATATATATATATATATATATATACTACTTATATACTGAGTTAAGTTATGATGAGTAAAAAAAGTGACAAAAACCCTCCACAGCAAAGCAAATATGCAAATATAAATACAACCGTATGCTCATTTGCATGTCTTAGGCAGGTCTGCAACCCCGCCTTTCACATTATCACCCAGCACACAGCACTTCCACTGCAGCAATGGATTCTGAGAAATGACATGCAAATGAGCAAACAGTGCCACTTTTTGCTTCAAAAACCATTTTTAACATGGTTCCCTATAGGCTTAAGCTTGCTGCATGTCACAGCTTTGAGCACAGCCAGGGTTAAGGTGCATACCCAGAAAACCCACCCACAGACAGCTGTTTCGACCTTAAGTGGCACTGTGTGCTCATTTGCATGTCATTTCCCAGAATCCCTTGCTACAGTGGAAGTGCTGTGTGCTGGGTGATAATGGTGAAAGGCGGGGTTGCAGACCTGCCTAAGACATGCAAATGAGCATACAGTTGTATTTACTGTACATTTGCATATTTACTTTGCTGTGGAGGGTTTTTGTCACTTTTTTTTACTCACCATAACTTAACTCAGTATGGTAAACCCCATCCTTTAGCTTCTTTGCATACCCAGTTAACCAACCCCACACTGATGAGACCCATAATGGTTGAAACAGCTGTATCGCTTCTCGGCCTTTTGGCTAAGATCAAGCGTAGTGTCTGTCCTGTGAAGGACAGATTCTCCAGACTACACCTGGTCCTCTGGTCATGGCCGGGAAGTGCGGATATGTAGCCCGGGCTATTTTATCACAGCACCCCAGGAGTGGTTAACCTGGTGGAGTCATGTGTTGCCACACGCACTTGACTTTTGCACGGATAAATTTGCCCACCCCTACATTTTTCTGCACTGGCACCCCTTATTGCCTTCCGCTGAGGGGTAGCCATTATTTTTTTACCTGCCAGGCTTCCGGGTCTGGCGTGCACTTGTGCACATCTTTTTTGTCGTTTTGTCTGAGCACTTCCTGCACTGCATCCCACAGCGCACTGGAGCACTCGCACCATGGATTGTGTTTTGTTATTTTTGGGTTATCAGTCACCTAATTTTCTTCAGAGAATGCAAGACTGTGTGCTGGTCGGTGGTCTCCATCCCTCGGGAGAAAACTGCGGTGGGCAAGTAGGTGTGAGCCAAAAACCCTAAAGACCTGGACCCTCCTGCTGCGCCTACTGCACGGGGAGGGAATAGGATGGATGTCGGATTCTTCAGATGACGACGTCGGTGTAACATCAGGACTTTTCCTGGCCCTCGTGGCTGAAGAGGACTGACTATGTCATGGACTTGCAGCTCTCCAGAGCCTATAGTCACAAGTGGAGCGCACCTGGTCTCACTTGACCATGAGCTCGGATTTTAGAGGTGAAATCACCTTTTCACCACCCGGGCTACAAAAAAAAATAAAAAAAAGCTGTCTGTGGGTGGGTTTTCTGGGTATGCACCTTAACCCTGGATGTGCTCAAAGCTGTGACCATGCAGCAAGCTTAAGCCTATAGGGAACCATGTTAAAAATGGTTTTTGAAGCAAAAAGTGGCACTGTGTGCTCATTTGCATGTCATTTCCCAGAATCCCTTGCTGCAGTGGAAGTGCATATATATATATATTTCATAGTTATTTTATATTTATTTATTTTATGATTATTGGTATGTAACGTTTAATAATATATTTTTTCTTAATTTGATTTGCCTTATTATATATGTTTTATATTGCAGCCCAATTCCAATCACCTTAGATTTTTTGTGTTATATATTGGCCCTGTCTTAGTTTCATTGATGGTCATTTTCTGTATGTATTTCTCTTTAAGAGACATCATATTTGTTTTCCTACTAATTAACATTATCAGGTTTAAGTCAACCCTATAAAGGTTCACTACTTATCCCCTAGAATTCACCCTTGAAGAAGTCGGCGAAACATCTGACGAAACGCGTAGGTTCGCGTCATCAATGTCCGACAGCTGACTGTGAGAGGAGTGCCTAATTGCATGTGAGGTGTGAGAGCAACTATTTCAGTTATATTGGCAGAACAAAGTGGAAGGCTGCATTTGTCTGTCTGTCTGTCTGAGTCTGAGTCTGACATCAAGCAGAGACACAAGTGAATATTCAACTTGAACGAATACAGCTGTCTTGTGTGAGGGGGTAATACAGGAAGTGTAAGTGGAACAGCGTCTCCAGTGTTACCCGGATCAGCATCACATGTTCATCTCCAGTGTGATTTCGTTGGTGTGTTGACGGAGGGATGCGGAAACCCCTGTGGTCATCGCGGTTACATCCTTTGGTGAGACCATTCCTTAATCCCTTGCCTATGCTATTTGCTTACCCCCATCTCCATCTATAGAGGTCCATATCAGCCTGATTTTTCCACGTTTACATCCACAATCTATCATCTGATGGGTCAATTACTTCTCCCCATTTGTTGCTCCAGTCATTTGCTACCTATCGAGTGACAATTCCTCCCACATCTCACTGCCTCCTACATTTGAGCTTTTGGACATTTTTTGGTCACATTTCCCTTCTTTTTTATTTTCAAGAGTACTCTTGTTTTTTATTGTCATATATTGTGTTTATTGTGTCAATTGGCATCATTGTATTTGTTTTAATCTGTTCAGTCACCTTGCCTTCCTTGCTTAATTAATTCATTTTTAATTAATACATCTTCCTGTTTTTTATTGCTACACAGGATTGCGCCTTTTTTCGTTCTTCCATATATATATACATACATACACACACAACGGGAGAAACTACTAATTGGAAAAACACCTCCTCCTTCACTCGCCCCCCCCTCTCTCCCACCAACCCTTGAAAACAATCCACGGCTCAAAGGAACTGGCATTACACGTCAGATTTAGGTGGAATATTCACTCATCTCTATTCATCAACTGCACTAAATAGATATGAGATTTGGATTTACACCAGAGATGGGGACTATTGCTCTCAATTGGAGTGGGATTTTAATAATAATATTTGTGTATGTAACTTTTTGATATTACTATAAGGATCATTTGTATTTGGGGCCTTCTCATCTCCTTTGATTGGTATTGTTATATTAGTTTGCATTGTTTTTAGTATACAGCACATATCAATACACTTTCATATAAAGATAATATTTTTTTTATTTCTGAACATATTAATTGTATTATGATTATTTAAGATGTTTCTCCTTATCAATTTAATTTAAGGGATATTTTGATCATTATATAGTTTAAGTTTTAAATCATTAATAATGAACTATTTTGTATTTTTTTTATTTATTTAATAGACATATCTATATCTTATGAGAGGAAAATTGTGAGTGGATTACCTTTACACTTGAAAGAAAGAGTTGAGACTGTACTACACTATGTTGCCTTTATTTTTCTTTTGCATATAACCACATGAACATTGGCGCTCCCCTGAATCTTTGAGAAATTCTGCAATCAAAAAGACTAAGAGAACAGTTTTTACAAGGGTTTTGAGTAGCTTTTCTATTAGCACCTTTACACTGGGTGGTGGATTTATCACACTATTTATTAATAGATCACAGTTCACATTATATATATTTTAAAGATACTATTTCTGTCATTTGCTTTAACACATTGTTATACATAGTTCACTTTTTTAGGACATTGTTATAAGTAAGCGCCGTTGCAATCATTTTTTTCACTATTGTCTGAGTTCTTGGTATTGTTTTGGCTGCACTTAATTATCCCAATTGTAATGGGGAGTCCAAAAATGAATATCTTCACTAAAAGATCATTAAGAAATGCTAATACAGAACATCTAGCATGTGAAATACCAGTAGATCTAAATGAGAAAGATACTATTGATTTTGAGTTTACTAAATTGGAGCTATTGTTTTTAAAGATTCAAGAAAGTGGCTTGATATGGTGTACAGTATATTGAAAAATACATGGAGTGTAAAAGGATCCCTAGGGGATTAAGGATAAAGAAAAAACCTTCATTTGATCTTGATGACAGTAGTTTTATGAAAACATGGAATGATATAATTGACACAGCATCATTTGATTTAATGAGGTTAATTTTAACACAACATAAAAAGAGAAATGAACAATTAGACCAAGATATTAACACTATTAAAGAGAAATTAGACCCCTTCACAGACCACCCAGTATTTAAAACCAATGATGGAATACTCCAAAAGAGATTAGAATCTTTGGAAAAGGATATAGTAGCTAATAAAGAGAAGAAATTCCAGAGAGATGAAGAGGATTACCGTAAAGGTAACCAAAGAAACTGGAATGCAAACAGGTCATTTAAGAGAAAAAAATATTTTAGTGAAAAAGAAATTTTTTTCCATCAGGAGAAAATTCAGGATTCATTTAAAACAGATTCTATTTCTAGAACTGAATCCAATACACATAAGGTTTATCACACTAAGGACTTTAGATCACAAGAGAAAGTTAGCAACACTAGAGAGATAGCACAAGCAGATTACTCTAAAGATGAGAGGTATATGAACAGTTACCCAAAGGAGAAAAGGGAAGAAAGATTTAGACTTACAGAACACCCAAAGGATAATTCCAGAAAGGAGGAGAGTTTACATTTTTTAGGGGACAGGGAGCCTTCACATTTTTGGGTAACGGAGAATAGATTTGCTCCCCTGGAAATGTCAGAATCTCCCACTGCACTCAAAAGGAGAAACCTAAGAGAGGGAAACGAGGGAGAAGGAAGAAGGTATTAAAGAAAACAGTCAAGGAGAGTAACAAAAACAACATTTTTAATTTGAGTGACATTGTATTAACTAATTTTCAGAAGAATGTGATTAAAAAGGGATTAACATTTGCACCAACAATAGGACCTAATAATTTTAAACTCTTTATAGATGCGAATAAATTCATAAGAAAAATGACCGTAAAGAGACATTTTTTGGGTCTGGAATCTGAAAGACTAAATATTGATATGTCAAATTCAATATTACCCATTGTCAGTGGCAATCAGGAATACATTCATACAAACTTGAAACCTAAGTCAAAATGTTATCCCAGTCAGGAAAAGGGAGATTTTCTTAATGTGTATTATCAATTAATTAATAATGATTTTAAAAATCTTGTGGACATTAGTTCTAAAACAAAGTTTAAAAACAATTTAAGTAAAAGAGAAAGAGATGCACTTAAAGAATTACAGGATAGAGAAGATATTGTCATTAAGCAGGCAGATAAAGGGGGGGGAGTGGTAATTTTAAACAAAAGTTATTATATGGAGGAAGCAAATAGACTATTGGGAGAAAAGGACACTTATAAAATACTGGATAAAAACCCCACACATGATTTTCAAAGAGAATTAAAGGGCCTGTTGGAAATGGGGAAAGAACTTCAGGTTTTGAACAGTAATGAATTTAAATACCTGATGAATGAGAATCCCAAACTTCCATTATTCTATTTCCTCCTAAAACTGCATAAATGTATTTCCCGTCCACCAGGAAGACCAATAATTTCTGGTATAGACTCCTTGACAAGCAACCTTTCAGATTATATAGATAATTTCTTACAGAAATATGTTAAACATTTAAGATCACACATTAGGGATTCAGCAGATATAATTCGGATTCTGGATAACATTGAGTGGCAAGATAATTTCCTATTAGCTACTGCTGATGTTAGCTCTCTCTACACCTCAATCTCACATGATGATGGGTGTAGTGCAGTGGAATTCTATTTAAGGAATGATGAATCTTTGTTGATGGAGCAGGTAGACTTTCTTTTAAAGTCCATTAGGTTTATTCTGGAAAAGAACTATTTTAGTTTTAACGATATGAATTATTTATAGTTGTGTGGGACCGCCATGGGGACCAGATTTGCCCCTAGCTATGCTAATTTATTTATGGGCCATTGGGAACATAATTCCATCTGGCCCCAGCATGGGCTCGGGGCAAATCTGGTCCTCTGGCGGCGCTTTATTGACGATGTGGTGATTGTATAGCAGGGAGACCAATTATCTCTTGATTCCTTTCTTATTGGGTTGAATGAAAATAACCAGAATATTAAATTTACCTCAGTCACTAGTCCAAAAGAAATTGTGTTCCTTGACTTAGTAATATACGTAGAAGAACGGAGATTAAATACAAAACACACTGTAAACCAGTTGATGCAAATAATTTTATTTTGGAGACAAGTTGTCATGATAAGAACTGGATACATAATATCCCATATGGTCAGCTGAGACGTATTAAACAGAACTGTACCGATGAAAATATATATTTAGAACAATCAGAAATATTAATTGAAAAATTCAGGGAACGGAAATATGGAAAAAAGATCATTAATAGAGCTGTACAGAAATTAGAATTAGTACCAAGAGCTGATATCATTCAGCCCAAAATTGTGACAAGTAAAAGGAAAAATGTAACCAATAATATGAAATATGGTATGTCTTTTATTACGGAATTCAATCGAGAGTCTGCACAGATTAAGAAAATAATATCTAAACATTGGCACGTACTTATGAATGACCCTATATTACGTGGTCACATTCCAGAAAAACCCAGTATCATTTTTAAAAAAGTGCCGAATCTGAAAAGTCTGCTTGCCCCAACTGCCATGAAAAGGAAAAAAGACAGTAGTTCATGGTTAAATAAACCAATTGGTTTTTACGGTTGCATTTCATGCAAAGCCTGTGTCCAAAAATGTGCGGAGAAATTTACCTTTAAATCAAATATAACGAATGAAATGTTTAAAATCAACCAGTATATAAATTGTAAATACTCATATGTGGTGTATATATTGGATTGCCCTTGTGGCCTCCAATATGTGGGGAAAACGTCACTACCCCTAAAAGTACGTATACTAGAACACATGGGGAACATTAAGAAAAATCTATTAACCCATTGTGTTTCTAAACATTTCGGTATTTACCACCATTCAGATCCCACATTGGTAACATATAAAGGAATTGAGCATGTTCCTGTCCACTGGAGAGGTGGTGACAGGTTAACCCTTCTGGCCCAGCGTGAAACATATTGGATCCATAGACTCCAAACGCTGGTTCCAGAGGGGTTAAATGTCAGCATTGACATAGGAGCTTTTTTGTGATAAGCATCTCTTTCGTCTGCTGTATTGATGGTTGCATTATTATGATAAGTTACTCATTCTGCTTTTTCCTCTCTCCTCCCTAGGATTGAATCATTAGATCAGTGTAGCAATGTATGTCAATATTAGAATATTTTACTATTATCATGATTAATGAATATTTTCTATTAAAAACTTTTTTTACTTCAATTTTTTTATATATAATGTTTATGTTTATTAAATAGATTGTCATTTTTATATCATTGTGTGTTACATTTTTGGAGCACTACTATGTAACGAGTAGATGCGTAATAATTACCAACGTTATCATTTTTTATTACCATATGGATTGCAATTAAGTGATTAATTGATTCACAAGTTCTGTGCCTATAAATATGCTAAGCAATGATAGGGCAACTAGACTCCTGAAGAAGTCGTACCGACGAAACGCATAGAATCTTTTGTTCAGCATCCAGCCTGTGCAAGTCTCAGATGTGAAGTCCTGGCAGCCGGAGATCCCCCTTACAGCACTTCCGCCCTTAGCCCTGTGTCAACCGGATGGGACGTTGATGGGAGCAGATAAGCAGAGGGGAAAAACCACACTGTGTACCGGTGAAGTGCTCTTACCTATCGGGATTTCATACAGTGACTGTACCTATTATACCTTATGTGAGTGCATATCCATATGTTTTATTTGTGATGATCTCCAATACATTTTAAGACGTTATTGCGCTATTTGGTATTTCTTATTATTCCTGGATATTCGTGCGGTGGTGGAGAGGAATTGAAAGGGGTCTACACCTGTGAATATCCAGTTTCATTGCTCTAATCAGAGAGCGGAGTGTCTCTGTAATGCCTTACTTATGAGAGGAAAATTGTGAGTGGATTACCTTTACACTTGAAAGAAAGAGTTGAGACTGTACTACACTATGTTGCCTTTATTTTTCTTTTGCATATAACCACGTGAACATTGGCATTCCCCTGAATCTTTGACGAATTCTGCAATCAAAAAGACTAAGAGAACAGTCTTTACAAGGGTTTTGAGTAGCTTTTCTATTAGCACCTTTACACTGGGTGGTGGATTTATCACACTATTTATTAATAGATCACAGTTCACGTTATATATATTTTAAAGATACTATTTCTGTCATTTGCTTTAACACATTGTTATACATAGTTCACTTTTTTAGGACATTGTTATAAGTAAGCGCCGTTGCAATCATTTTTTTCACTAATATCTATATCTAGTAAGTAATTTTATTTATATTATAATTTATTCACTATTTGTGTAGATTATGATTGAGCGACATCACCTCCATTCCTTATTGTATATTCACGTATTGATATATTATATATATTTGTATTTAATTGTAATCATGTAAAAGGAATCAACAAGTTTCATTGGTTGAGCTGAGTATTTAAGGATGAGCATTGTCTCTCAGATTTTACCCCTGATGAAGCATGTGAGGTGCAAAATGTGTTGAGGTCATGTTATATCATGTTGAGTCACATGGCACATCAGTATACTGTATCTGTACATATTGAATTTATCACAACTGTATATATTATAGATTAGAGAACATTACATTTAGAGCACACTGTATCACTCTTTAACATTTTTCTATACTCATTTTCTTCACTTGGAATTGAACCTAAATTTGTCAGAGTTTATTTTCCTCAGCTGCCGACCTATCCCCTTTCTGCCTTTTGTCTCTAAACTCCTTGAACGTCTTGTATTCTCTTGCTTGCTTCACTTTCTCACCTATTTTCTCCTAGACCCTCAACAAACTGGCTTCTGCACTGCTCACTTGACTGAAACAGCCCTCTATAATAACTAATGACCTCCATGCTGCCAAAGACAGTAGTCATTACACTCTGCTCATATTATTTGACCTCTCTGCAGTATTTGACACAGTGGACCACCCTCTTCTCCTTCACATTCATACTCTTGGTATTCATAACAAAGCTCTATCCAGGATCTCCTCTTACCTCTCCCATCGTACTTTCAATGTCTCTTCTGTTAACATGTCCTCCTCCTCTATCGATCGCTCTGTGGGGGAAGCCAAGGGCTCTGTCCTGGGACCTCTTTTCTTTTCCCTGTAAACACTTTCTCTTGGTGATCTAATCACATCTCTTTGGTTTAAATTTATTTATTTATAAAATATTTTACCAGGAAGTAATACATTGAGAGTTACCTCTCGTTTTCAAGTATGTTCTGGGCACAGAGTAAAATAAATAATACATGGTTACAAATACAGTTACATAAATGAACAGGGTATACATTATATACAAGACATTGCATGCACAGTTAAAGAAAATATATATTATGGGCGTTTGAAACAGTTACAGACCAGATTAAAATGTGAGACAGCCTTAGATTTGAAAGAACTTAAACTGGTGGTGGATGTGAGAGTCTCTGGTAGGTTGTTCCAGTTTTGGGGTGCACGGTAGGAGAAGGAGGAACGTCCGGATACTTTGTTGAGCCTTGGGACCATGAACAGTCTTTTGGAGTCTGATCTCAGGTGATAAGTGCAGCAAGTGGTAGGGGTGAGGAGCTTGTTCAGATAGCTGGGTAGCTTGCCCATGGAGAATTTAAAGGCAAGACAGGAAAAGTGAACTTTGCGCCTAGACTCTAGTGATGACCAATCTAGTTCTTTGAGCATATCGCAGTGATGTGTATTGTAGTTGCATTGGAGAATAAAACGACAAATTGAATTGTAGAGGGTGTCAAGTTTGCTAAGGTGGGTATAAATATCCCCTCTATGCTGACAACACACAAATGTATTTTGTAAATGTATTTTTCAACTGCTGACCTTACACCTGCTGTACAGACCAAAGTTTCTGAATGGCTCTCTGCGATATCATCCTGGATGGACCTCTGCCGACTTAAACTTAAAATGGCAAAACAGAGCTCCTCATACTTCCTCACAAACCTGGCCCTACTAACTCCTTCCACATTACTGTTGGAAGAACTATCATTCACCCAGTAGCCCAAGCACGCTGCCTAGGGGTCACACTCGACTTCTCTCTCACATTCTCCTCTCACATTCAAAATGTATCTAAAACCTGTCAATTTTTCCTCCGCAATATTACAAAGATACACCCTTTCTCTGTTGCTCGACTGCTAAATCTGTGACTCAGGCCCTCATTCTCTCCCTTCTCGATTACTGTAGCCTGCTACAGTCCGGCCTTCCTGCCTCTCACCTGTCTCCCCTACAATATATCCTAAACGCTGCTGCCAGATTCACTCTACTCTTTCCTAAATCTGTCTCAGTGTCTCCCTTTCTGAAATCACTCTCCTGGCTTCCTATCAAATCCTGCTTCGCGCACTCAATTCACCTCCTCACTTTAAAAGCTTTCCACTCTTCGGCCCTCCTTACATTTCAGCCCTAATTTCTTGCTAGTCAGCATCCCGACTCTTGCGGTCTGCTTAAGGATGTCTTCTCTCTACCCCCTTTGTATCTAAAGCCCTCTCCCGCCTTAAACATTTCTCACTTACTGCCCCACACCACTGGAATGCCCTTCACCTCAATATTTGACTAGCATCCAACTATTTCTATCAACCTTTAAAATGTGTACGTCTACGTGAAGCGCTATGTACATTAATGACGCTAAATAAATAAAGACATACATATGTAACGGGTATTCCCCCCCCCCAATCGCAGATCTGATGTGGGTGCAAGGAACATACGGTGTTACCATAGGTGTGGTGCATTACCTGTTGGCTCGCAGGAGGGCTGAGCTTCCGCCACGGGGAACCTGGGGCAATTATACTAGGGGTAACCACTTACTCAATTCAGCGCCTCCACCTGCGATGGCTCCCACCAGAGGGGGAGTGGTTCCTCGCAAGACAATACAATAATCACATACACGGGAATATATATATTAACGAGTGACTTTACTAACAAGCAATATAACATATCACGCAATACCTTTATATAACCTGTGTCCCTCTCTAGAGGAGACACCTACGGCGTCGCGCAGGATGCTTCCCCAACACCAGGTGATCCCACCCAGTGTCCCGAGAATCCCACCCAATGTCCAGCACTCTTGGAGAGAACGTGGGTGACTGCGCAGTCACAGTTACACTAAGGGGCCCGTTGGTGCACTTATGACTGTATGGTACCTGCCGAGCACTCCGGTACTCGGATCAGCAACTGGCTTCGCAAAGGGTCAGACGTGTGATGAATCCGTCTGATCCTCCAACTGAACTCCTTTGTACGCAGACCGCCAGGGCGGTCTCCCTCTGGAATAGTCTCTGCGGACCCCAACGTGGGTCCGAACCGCTTTACAGGAACCGCAGCGTCCGCTGAGTCCCTAACTAACACTTGGTACTAACGTGACAGGAACCCTAACCTAGGGCCTGTCCCTGTGGTACCGCAACCTAAAGTGGCTTTGGGGAAAACTCCTAGAGGCCTACCGGGGTTAATAACCTGCCCCACTCCCCTAACTCTTCCCAGCCTTGACTGTACTTACTAAGACCTAACGAGTCCCAGCGCCTACAGCAGCAAGCTGTAGCTCACTGGATGCTGCAGCCAACGTGCTGCGCAACAAGGTGCCTGCCTGTCAGACCTCACAGCACTAACAGCCGTGACTCTGACAAGGCAGCACTCTACACTAAGAGCAGCGTCCCTATCTTGGTCCTCCCTAAGCATTTACCCACTAAACTAGTGGGGAGTTGGGGCCTACCTGGGGTGTAGGTACCTATATGGGGCAGGAGCTTCACTCGCTCCCCGCACCCTTCCTTCCCTCACAGCTCCCTGACTCCAACTCTCTGTAACCTTTCTTTCCCAGCTCCCACTAATGTAAGTGGCAGGGTCCCTAACCTGAGGGCTGTCCCTGGCAACACTCACCTTACTGGGGAGCTGAGCTATCTCGTGCCCTGGGGGTGCTGGCCTAGTACAGGGAGTCCCCGACTCCTGTACCCTACCTCCTTCCCTGGGCTGCTCCGGTCTCTGACTGACTAGTGTGCTCCAACTGACAAAAACCCTGTCTGCACACAACATTGTTGCAACTCTGCAGCATGAGAATCTGCCAGCTCTATTGGCTTCAATGCTGCCTGTGACAAAGGTGAAAGTGCAGTCCCCTGAGGCTGCTGGGAATTGTAGTCCTTGGCAAAGCTCTTTTCTATGGGGACCGTGTGTGTGATCTTTACTGCGCATTGGCGAAGCTCGCACCAAAACCAAGAGGGCGGTGCCCGCCGGGAGAAGTCGCCGTCCCCTTCCCCCACTGCCACAGGGGTAAGGCAGGGGGCAAAGGAAAATCAGGGGAACCGGGGGTGACCCCCTTACACATACATATCTCGCTCTTTCATCTATGCGCTGCAGCTTCAGCAGCAGTACTCTCTTCTCCTGTTGCTTCTGATGAGTAATGTTTTCATTGGGTGGGGAATATACAGTAATGTGAGATTCAACGCAAACAGGAATAAAAATTTAGGTTTTAGTTTCAACTCAGCTCATGCATGTTGAGCCGTGCTTACAGTTCATATTATTCTTATCTTTTATTTCTACAGTGCCAACCTAATCTGCAGTGCAGTACAATGAGGAAGGGAATTCAATATCATTGT
Source organism: Ascaphus truei (assembly GCF_040206685.1). NCBI lineage: Eukaryota > Metazoa > Chordata > Amphibia > Anura > Ascaphidae > Ascaphus > Ascaphus truei. The sequence goes on along the minus strand of NC_134486.1, from coordinate 279,368,708 downwards.
GTAAAACGTGAACAGTACATATAAGTTAAGACAATTTGAACAATTATGAATGAGATCCTTACTCCAATGTAAAGACATGGAGAAAAGAGACATGGAATGTTGCTCAGCATGGGTTTAGCTATCAACTTCTAAAATGAAAGTTAAACAAATAAGAGAAAGAAATACATCAGGAGTGTTTTGGTAGGGTTCTTAGAAAGAGTATGTTCTAACATTTAGAATGAACTGGAGAGGGGACAGAGGAGTGACTAACTAGAATAGGTTGTTGTTGTCCAATCGGGATATAATTAAAGAGGGGCAATATTTTTGCGGATTTGAATTTGACATGGATTGGCCAGTTCCTTTGCGCTGCAAATTTCGACGGAACAATCTCATCAGTTTCACAAAGTGAAATATGCCTTTTTAAATCCACAATGGGATTAAATCCGAGGGGAGAGAATGTAGAACTTTGGACCAGTTTGCCCATCTCTTGATATGAGTCGGTGAATAAGAATTTTGGTACATTGTTCATTGTAGGAAGAGAGTATTTTGGCAAAATTAAGGAGGTTGAAAATAATAGGATTTGGTGAGGAACATGTCAGATAAAGGAGAAAGGAGTCAACAATGACACCTAAGAATGTGTTTTGGCCTACCAGGAATATAGTGATTATATTACAAGTGAGAAATCAGGTACATTAGAAGGAGGGATAATGAGGAGTTTACCAGCGTGCCATCGCACCTCCGACACTTCCACATCATGTGAACGCTCCTGGATGCCAGATACTCTGGCTCTGGATGCCAGAAAAACTTTAGTTAGGATAAGGCTGGCTGCTTGATTCGAGCGGTCATCCTACTCTGCCGCTAGAAACGTATCAAATGACCATGATGTACCTTATATGTCATAAGGGCCTCTGGCATGCCAAACCACATACAGTGTTGTGAGCAGACTTTTGTATGAGATCTTACATTTCAAGTGGTTTTCTTACTGTCATGTATTACATTTTGCTTGGATAGATGTTCTAGTTTAATACGGTCTTTATTATTATCATATAAGTTTTGAAAATTCACAGTCTGCTTGTTGCCAAGATCAAACTGTTATATTTGCAGCCAAAATGCTGTAAACTGACTCATTACTGATAAATCAGTTGGAACACAAATTGCCTTTTAAGTAACTATTGTGAGGCTGGCTGCTTCTGCCACACTGACATTTAGTAACTTCAACCCATAATCGCTTGTCAATATTATTTAAATGTACAGTATACAGGTATGTTGCTGTCGATGCATCTTTAACTCTGCTTTCCATAATGGGTCGGATAGGCACAAAAGCTAGATTAATTTTCGAGCAATGATATTACAGCCATGTCTATACTATGTGTTGTAGTGGTTTGTTCAAAGTGGTCATAGGTATTTTCTGATTCTCAATGAGCATTTTTGAAAGTTCTCTATGTTGCAATATATCAGTAAGGCATAGCCAGACATTGGAATCATGAGCATGCTTGCCAAAAAAAAAAAATACAACGGCTTCCTTCTGTAGGTAACTGAAAATGTACAATATAAAGGGATGACATTCTCACATCAGATCACATCTTACTTAGGCATTCTGGAAGAACTATATGGCTAAAAAGCTGCATTACCACCATAGATTTAATGAAAATCTTGGCATAAGTTATATGTTCCTTTAAATAAATATCATAAAGAAGATTATACTCTTATTGTATATAAAATACAATGATAAATTAATAAAACAATAAAAGTATAATACAAATGTTTCATATTAATTATATGTAACCCTGTTTCCCCTACCCAATCTCACATGGGGTCTCCTAAGGGAAATAGCACTCTGGTTACATCGCTCTTGTTAGTGCATACCTGCTGGTAATAGGGGGCCCTGGGTCTCCCGTGATGACATGGGGGATAACAGGACAGGCTTCTGGGGCTGTGCCCGAATTCTTCTTACTGATGCAGCGCCTCCATCTAGTGCAGCCCCCAGTGGTATGTGGTGAAGTATCTGCAAAAGAGTTATGTTCCCCTCCTCCCAATATACTCCACTATCCGGCAGAAGGTATAGGTAAAAAGTAAGTGGTCTTTATTATCTTTTCTTCTTCAGCAGCAGTCTCTCACACACAGCAGACAGAAGGTATTCACCCTCAGGATGTCCTTGAACTCACTCCTGATCAAGGGCCTCAAGAGTGTTTCCTGCCCTTCCCCTACCCTCTTTTAGAGTAGGAGGTATGGGATTACCCCAGGCTCCCCGAGGGGAGGCCTCAATCCTACCAGAGCCCTGGCTGCTTATTATGGGTACCCGGTCTCTCTCAAGGGTAGAGACCAACTGACTAAATGGAAGTGGCAGCACAGTAAGCAGCTCCAACAGGCACCACACCTGTGTCTTCTAATTGGACACAGTGCCTGATGACACTGCCTTCACTGAATCACTGCACTGCATGAGGTGGGGAAAACCCAAATTACTCCTGGTAACCTGCCCTTACCAGGTATTATTGCACAGGAGGAGGACAGAATAATAGCCCAAACCTACCAGGGCAATATATATATATATATATATATATATATATATATATATATACTGCACCGACACACTTTATTCGAGCAAATACCCAGTATGTACCTGGCAGATACCTGGAATGCGCCGCTCCTCACCTCTGACAAGCCCCGTTGCGTTTGCCTTCCCAGCCTGGGTTCATGCCTGGCTGACGGGCGGCTGATCTGTTAAATGATAATGATTAGGATTTAATAGGCTGCAATGCTTCGCGTGTCTACCAGATGGCATCAATTCATGAATTGTAATGCAGTATATACAGTATATATATACTGTGCAGTATTGCAGCCAGCAGGAATAAAATGCTTCAATCCCTGCCTGGAAAATACCTCAATGCACTCGGGCAGAAAACAGTCACAAACCTCAATACACCCGGGTATACCCGAATTCGTGGGACTAGCCGAGCTCGAATAAAGTGTGTCGCCAGTTTATATATATATATATATATATATATATATATATATATATACGTTAACGCACTATTTGTCACATACATACAGTAGTTCTTCACATAAACACACCACCTGGTATCACATTTAGCTAGCATAAGTCCCTCCCCTTTTCCTTAGCCTTCATGTCTCCCTGCCTCTTCCCAGCAAAAGCAGCGGCAGAAGCAATCTCTCTGGCTCTGTTCAGTCTGCCTGGATGATGATATCGTAGATGCCCAAATATGGATATGCCCATTGTCACGGGAGTCCAGTACTTTTAACACCCTTACCTAGCGGAATCAATTTCACTAGGCAGGACATGGTAGTTGTTCTGACAAGAAAATTACTTGTTCAAGAGATTGATTCGAATTGTTGATCTCAGTCACGAGTGCAAACATGAATAACACCAACACCCGTTGTTATGAGTAAATATAATTTATTGGGTACTTAGCTTTGGATATATTTCAGGATACTACTCATGATGCCATCAACAACAAGGGGACTCCCATCATCGGTTAAGATGAACTGCCTGGTCCATTGTAGCTATTCTGTGATCAATTTGTACTGCGCGCGGCCCTGATTATACTTTCAGCTTTACCACAGTTGAGAGTCTGGCATATTTCTGTGCTATACAAATGTATCAGAGAACACATCCAGGCATACAGATAACATCCCAGTTAAGGAGGCAAGAGGGGAGACCTGCTCCAAGGGGACTCCCACACATCTCTGGAGAGTTTCTCATAATAATAATAAATCATGCACCTTGGCTACTAGAAACACAATAAACTCCATTCTCATTACAGTAGTGGAATAAAATGAGGTTTATTCTGGTAAAACCAGCATGCATACAATGTAACACAAAACAAGGGAAAAACAACTAGGTTTACTCTGTTCACACCACAGTACTATCTACAGGATAGATGCCTTGCTTACCCCGCTGGCTGGGTCTTTATTCAATATTAAAACTTGGTTGCATCTCTAGAACTTGTCCTCATCATTGCTAGGCTTCTGCGGCACCTCAATGCCTATTGCTTTGCTATTGCGAGCAAAGCACCTTTGAAAAACCCGCCTCTGCTTCACCGGACCAAACCTAGGAATAGTCTTGTACTCTGCTCAGGCAGTCCCCTTACATAAACCTTGGTGTCTTATGTCTAACATGGAACAGGAAGAAACAAATGATCGATGTCGCCGCCACTCCTAGGTACACAGACTCACCAGGAAGTGAATACAGAGAGTAAATAAGTGTGCAACCCCAAAACAACTCAATCGTGTGAAAGACAATGTCTATTGGTGATACATAAATTCCTAATAAATTGTGTAAGTATTATACCAAGTGAAGATATTAGGCACAACCCTACTGTGGAAGGGAAAAAAATACCATACAGGAACGTTGGTGTAGGCGTATGCAGCTCTAAAAAGAGAGTGGCTCAGTACTCTCACGAACTAGAGATGCTGAATTTGCCTGCATGCAGTGTGATTGTGACATATCTATTACAGAGTGCTTTTCCTGGTAATGTACAGATCTCCATCCCACTGATTCCCTCTGCTGAGTGCCGGTTGAGCTGACCGTGTTCGGGACATTCTCTCTGTGTACCCACGTGATTGGGATTACAACTACCTGGAATACACTGGCTATATGCGTATAGCGTGGGCTATAGAGGCAGACGATCCGGGCTGGCTTCTCTCTCCAAACTGTGGATGATCCGGCTGCAGGTTGCTGACATCACGCCAGATACAGATGACATCTAGTTCCAGCAAAATTCCGGTTACCCGAGCTACAACCTCCAAGTCTTCCACCCTGCTGTGTGGTAACATCGCGTGTTGTTACACGTAAATGCTTATGACCTATGTTTTAAATGTACGCAGAATACTCACCATTTTTACGTAAACACTGTTTTTGAAAGCCTTCACGATTTGCGTTTTGCGCTTTTTTTCTTGTCTATATCACAAGGAAGTGGTTGAAGATTAAAAAAAACTTTATTGACTACATAAAACGGATATCTTGACAAACAAACTAGAGACCTCCTCCTCCCACGCGTTTCGAGCAAGACTGCTCTTTCTCAAGGAGTGTTTAACATGGAACAGGAACTGGTGGCCAATCAGAGTACGGGTTGTAATGCAACAAACACTCACAACTGGGAGGCTTGGCTTGTTGCACCTGTCAGAGGAGGTGGCGTACCGATGGGCTCAGGTAGCTGGCAAGCGGGAAATTTGAACTGGCCAATGGGAATCGTGCCTACGAGCAGCGACTTCCCTTTGCCAGCCCCATACCTCCCACTGAGTAGGCTCCACAGTGTCTGAGAGAACAAAGAGTCTCCCCTTCAGGGAGCCTTGTCTCTAGACATGGTTTTCCACACAACCAGATGGCCCGACACCTCGCTACTCCCATCCTTCCCTTTGGTCCACCATCTCTATACAGGCATCCCGGCTAATCGAATATGCATTTTAAAACACATTTTTCTTTTCTATACTGTAACTTGGGCTCGGCAAATTGGGCTGAAAAACTTGTCCTCACAGTCAAGTTTTAAAACCAGATTCTGAGAATGCTGGCTGGACAATACAATATTTAATAGGGAAACATAATGTTATTAAAATGCATACATGTACCCACAAATCAGGTGCGATTCACAGGTAAAATTATGGTACAATCGGTAACTTTTGTCCCAGAACATTTCAAATACATTTGAAACCTTTTTGCCCCCCAGTATCAGCTATTAAAGTCCTGCTCCCGAAGTCCCAGTTTTGTAGCTATATGGCATAAAAGGTCCAACACATTGTCCTTGGCTTATAGGTGCTGATAAGCTGCAGGGGAACCATGGTTTTAGGGGTAGCTAGCCAGGCTTCACCTTTATTATCAAGGCTAGCTACTCCCACCGTCATACCCATATTTGAGCATCTACAACATCATCATCCAGACTGACTGAACGGAGTGAGAAACTACTTCTGCTGGGGAGACAGAGAGACATGGAGGGAGAGAGATACAGAAGGAGACTTGGTTTACTGCTTTAGGGCTTTAGGTCTTAAGTTTCAGTTGGAAGATTAACACTGCAAGGGTCATTTGACAACCCTTAAGAAATTTGCAAACAACTCCCAAAAGTGTCACAACCCATGTGTTGCGCAACACTGTCCTCTGTCATCAATGGGGCTGGACAATGTTAAATGTCCTCTGCAGTCCCTTTGATATCATAGATGACCAAATATGGTCCTACAGTATTTCCCCTAATGATGTAGAGACCCCTATTCACGAATCTACTTCATCTGGGGGAGTTGGATAGACTGGAGACTGCTTCTTACCTCCAGAGCTGCTGGAGACTGCACACAGAGAAAGAGACGGAGACAGTTGTGCAGCTCCTACACAAGGTTAGTATCAGTTTATCTTCTCTCCTCATGGTCCATTAAGTGAAGCATTAATGCTGTGGAGGTCCCGTTCAGAAGCAGGGACCTCTGCAGTGTTAATCCTTCCTGGCCACAAACCTTACTTTTTTTGTGCTGCGGATTTCCGTATGTTGGTCCAAGGCCCCAAAAACAGCGTCTTACTACATCTGTATGAGTAATTCTAATGTCTGTAGAAATGTATCAATACGTTATTTCAGTGGTTAACTCTAGATTATTGTTACAATATTTTCTTTAGTGCATAGGCATTAGCATTAACGTAATGTAAACTTTGGTTAACATTACGTTAACTAGGCTAATGGAGCTTTGTGCACCTGGGTCATAGTGTGAGCATGTTCAGAAGAATACAGGTAGTCCACGCTATCCAACGTATCACTTTACAGTGAATGGCATATCCAATGTTTTACAATGCAACCCTATGGGTTATTTTTCGATGCCAGAATGCGTTATACGACGCCTGAATGCGTTATTCAACGCTCACCGCCACTGATTAACATGGGACTCACTTTACAACAGTTTCACTATCTAACGCTACTTCCAGAACGGTTTTCGTTGGATAACTGAGGACTGCCTGTATGATCATACTTTTATTATTATTATTATAACGTATTTGTAAAGCGCCAACAGGTTCCACAGCATGGTACAATGAGGTTACAAAGATGTAAATTACATAAACAGAGTTACAGATGCAGCAGCCGTTATTCGAACATTTCACTGAGCCGTTTTTGTGTTCTCTGCTGTATTCCACGTGGTATTGACGTTGCATTCACGCCGCCAATCACACCAGGTACCCCTGTGTTTACTGCGGCTGATTTGTTCGAATTGAATGGTTTTGGATTTCTTTGGGTGCAAATCTTTGCGTATCCGCCTGCTGGCAGAAATTAATGAATTGTAATGTGTATAGTACTGTGTTACTGTGTCAATTTGCAGGTGTTTAAAAACCAGATTAAAACCAAGTTTACAGTACCACAGTGGTCCATTGTGAATTGACCTTGGTCCTTGAAGACGTTATCAAATTTAGGCGTTTCATAATAAAAACCTCTAAGACACAATGTTGTGAGCTTTTTTCTACATTCTTTTCCCTGCACTATTGCTGACTGGACAGAAGTCCAGTATGAAAAGAAGAGCAAGCCTAGCAAAAGTTGTAAGTATTGAATAATAAATAATAAATATAGAATAAAAGATATACATTTTTATTTTTGGAGTTTCTTAGCATAATTACTGTAATAACACATGCAAGTCTACAGTAATTATACTGGAAAATGCAACGTCAAACAGTGATGATTACTGTACAATGTAAAAAAGTATTGAATATGAAAACATAGTGTAGCATCATACTGTATAAGGTTTCATATAAAGCTCACAATTATTCTCTCCTAATCAATACAATTACACTGTCACTTTAAATGTTTTGCCTACTTGGATTTTTAAATCAGATTCAAAATGTGCAAGCAACGTTTAAAAAAAGCGATATTAGAGTTCCATCGAAATTCCTCCTTATCTTTTGCAGCTTGATGTCAAAGTTTATTTTCTGGGGGGAAAAATGATGCTATATTTCCGGTATTGCGCATGCTGCATGAGTACAAGCATTGATACTGTATGGCAAGCATACTGTACACTACTATAGTGTCACTGGGAATTAAAGCAGCAGTTAAAGCAATATCCTAATTTGTTTTTAAATAAATAAGTTCTGTACGTTGAGAACAAACTTCTGAGCCCCACCCTTTCCCTAGCTGTCCACCAATTGTATCTACTGTAGTAACTGCTCAGTCAATCATATTGCAGGACTACATTTTCAATAATGCTGGCAAGAATTGAATTAAATACAGTAACCCTGAGCAAAGCGATTGATTACAGGAGAACGGACCGATCTGCAGCTTATTGTAACTAATCACTTGTCTGTGTGCATATTGAATTGATGCACATATTGTTTTTTTTTTTTTTAAAGAATATGTTTTTTTTAAGCACGGCAGCTTGAACTGCAGCTTTAAAATGAATACTGTACTGTATAGTGTAATACAGTATAATATAGTACATTATATTTACCTTCGTTATAAACTTTGCCAAACGGTTGGAGATGAGCCAATGTCACTCATGTAGTCTGCATTATAGTTGACAGGTGACAGCTGGCCTGCTACACCTGTAGTTGACAGGTGCTGAAGCTGGTAATTATTTTGGTAAGCATGCTGGTACAGATACGTGTAATCTGATTGAAAATCAGCCTCAGGCTGGAAATTTTGCAGGTATTCCGACAGCTAGCAAGGATTGCCATTCACCAGGTTTTCACTGACGGTCGGACCGTTATTGTAAGCCGGTGCTGGTGCCGATGCTGGCACTGTTGCTGGTGCTGGCACATTGCTGGATTGGGATTGACGAATTTTATATGGATTAAACCCGACCATTCTCCTTTTGAAGTTGCCATGATCAAACATACTGTCCAAATCTTGGACCACACCCCAATAACCTCTTCTATCTCCAGGAGTAAGGGCAATGCGATAAAAACAATGATCGTTAGCTAAGGTTTGCCTTATCAAACACTTCCACCCATGGACGTCAGGTGGAAATTAGTAAAAATCATAGTCCGAAATCAAATATTCATATATTTCTGATACAGTTGTCATCTTATCTGTTGCAGCATTATTTGCAGAACATATTAAAAATGCATAACTACAGTCAGGTTTTTTTTATACGTGTACGGTGTACACATGTTTCTGTTAGTGGATTCAAGGACGCACACACATTAGACAAAGACAGACTAATTTAGTTTCAAAAGGCAATCGAGTCATTATCCTTAACTCCCCCGGGCCATAGTAGATTCCTTTAAAAAATTGCCATTCTTACAATCACTTGCTTTTTAATGTTTTTAATGATTTTTAATGGAGAGAGTGTTGTGTGTTGCTTACCCTGATATGATTTAGCCCTGTCCCATTAAAGGGCTTTTTATCAGGCACCTCCACACAGGTTACAATATTGCTATTTCTGTATGCCAGCCAGCATACACACTATCAGCTACCTGATGAGGTTATGCATATTTGTCTTGGGTAAGACCATCCTGATTTACTGTCATCAGACCTCTCAGTCTTTTTTGCATTAAGATCTTTACATACCCACATATTAACACTTGACAGTGTTATGAGGATACTGCTTACAGCACCTCAACAGTCTAATTTCTACATTGATTCTACATCCACCACTGAGGATTTCATCATTCATTTATATATTAGTTCACAGTGCTTGTATGTAGTTATATATATATATATATATATATACATATATATATATATATATATATATATATATATATATATATATATATATATATATATTTGGCTTGGGCGGTAGGACATCCTGTCTATATAAAGAATAATCTTATTAACATTTGCTCAATAAATAATTTGCTCGTCTCTAACAATGTGACTATTAGTTATAACGTTTGTTTATTTATAAGCCCAAACCTCCTCTCCAAAATAAATGTAGAATATTGTTAATAAGATGTTTAAAGGTTTATGTATTCATTTTTCGGAAAACATTTACACATTATATAAAAACATGACATTAATAATGTATGGTATTTGTAAAGTGGAAAACTAAATTTTTCTAAGAAATAGTTTATTCAGGTACACAAGTAGGCTTGCAGCTACTGTACAGACTTTAGTATTAGCTGTCATACTATAGTAGGCTGGCAGAAGTCCTGCTGTTTCCACTTATCTTATTCTTCAGCAAGTGTCATCCTGCAGTTTCCATTACAGAATGCAATCACTTCATCTCTCCATCACTCTAGCCTTCAACTGATTTTCTCCCTCTGTATGGTCACTGTTCTAGAGGCCAATTCAACAGTCTTCCAGTATCTTTTCTTATGTGCTTTGCCATCTTTTTTTATTTCATTACTTTAATTGTCCATATGCAATCATCCATATTACATTTTCCTTTGAATAATTAATTGAATATTTTTCTGTCCTGCTATAACCTATTATTCTATAGCACTTAGGAGAATGTAGTCATTATGATCAATAGATTCTTTTAAATATTTAAGCAATCCTTTAATTTAAAACGAAATATGGATTAACCAATAGAAGATTTGCAAGACAGACATATTTTTGGTTCTAATCACACAATCATGTCTTAATTTTAGTTTGAAAGAGAAAAAAATGAGAGGCAATTCATGATAACAAAATCCTTACATTGGAGTAAATTAAATAATTATAGAATTGTACCGTATGTAACTTTTATGTCAACATGGGTGATGTATGTAGGCATCAATGTTATATACAATTCTTTAACCACTGCATAACAAAACTTTCAGTATTTTTTCTACAAATTAGAAGTCAAATATCTTTTACAAGTTAATTTAATGTCATGTTTGCGTGTTTTGTTGCTCTATTTTTCTACCACAGTGGATCAGGTTCATGGCAACTTTCCAGTATCAGCATCAACAACCAACTGTGTGTTTTCTCAGTTATTTATCATTTCCATCCATTAAAGTAATTTCTTGCCTTTATCTTTCATGACTGCTTATTGCATATTTTCTTACTAGAAATATGTTTTGTCCCCTTTAATTAACTTGTGCACTTCATAAAGAACCTTTAGCATTTTAGCGTTCAGAATAAATATTTTTGATTGATTTCCACCCAGCCTAGATACTGTATATAAGGGGAACTATTCAACAATATATTTAAGTTAGATTTTAATTATATCACTGCATTTTCAGAAAGATCTTTATTTGCCTCTAAATACTGTATTGTCACTCAGAATTATTCTTAAAGAATGATATCCAGTGATGCCTGAGATATGTATTCTATCTTAGCTGCATGCACTCATTTTCTGTTTAAGTACAGTAACATTGTATCCCTCTCCAGCAGGCATTTTATTCTGGCAACATCATACAATATCAAGAAAAAACATTAAAACATATTAACTATACATGTTTCATGGAAAAATCATTAGGAAGAACAGTTTTTTTTTTTTTGTTCAATAATCTTAAAAATTAAACCAGGTGATTTATTTCAATCGTGGGACAAAACAAGCCCTTAGAAATAAATCATTTCAATACAAATACAGCTTTGATAGTTAGAAATATGTATACTGTATATCATTTTGCTCCTTGTATGATACTTTCACTTTATTAAGTATTGGTACAGAAAACAATGAATATAAAAAGGAAAAACAAACAGTTGATGTGTGTGCCATCCAGCACAGTTGCCTCCATGCTCTAACTATCCCACTGTTGAGTCTCTGCACCAGGTGGTCCTGTAAAGTCCAAACTGGCCAAGTCTCACAGGATGGCTGAGAGATTCCTGAAATCTTGGGTAGATTCAGGATATTGGCCAAATCATTTATGGGTCTCTACATCCTGGTTGCTGGTAAAGTCAGTTTAGTCTGTGTCTATCAGTATATGTATGTGTTTATGTGAATCAATTCTCTCTGCTTGTGGGTGTTTATGTATGTATGTATTTGAATATACTGTATGAGAGTAATGTATTGATGAGTAGAGATGGGCTCATTTTTCTGGCGGATTTAAATCCGCAGCGGATCGACTGGTTCCTTTGGTCCATGGATTTCAGTAGATCAATCTCAAAAAGGTAGATTAGCGTTTTGTGGATTTTATTATTATTAATGCCAATACAGTCCGTGTATTCTCTAATCCGTTGATGGATTTGTAGAATCCAATCCGCGAATTCATTAATACGTTGACAGATTTTTAAGAATCTGCCAACGAGTTTCTGAATCAGCGGATTTGATTCTACAAAATGGATTGTATTCAATAGTGCTCCATGGAGCAAAAAAATAGCTAGTGGGCAGTGAACAGGTCGTGCTGCCCACCAGCTGGGCTTTAAGTAGCCCCTTTGGCTCCATCCCTGGGGTTGGGGTGGGCTGGAGAGGTGCAGCCTGCCCCCTTTGATCATCAATCCCGCCAAGGGCTGGAGGCCGCGATCCGTGGATTCAGTAAATCTGTTGACAGGTTTTTTAGAATCTGCCAACGAGTTGCTGAATCCGCGGATTTTATTCTACAAATTTGTCAACGGATTGTATCCAATGGTGGTTTTTGATGTATCTGTGCAGATTAAAACCGACCAAATCCGTTTGCAGATTTCACATGGCAAAACGAATTTTGGGGGGAAAATTCGAGAAAATCCGGGAAGTCCATCTCTATCTATGAGTACATGTATTTATGCATAATTTAATGCATTTATGAGCCTGTATATGTGCGTATGAATACATAATCTAATATAATTGTTTGCCTGTTATAGTCTAATTAAGTACTACATAATTTTCATCAAGTTATATAGGTTTTGTTTGATGAACCTACCTTTTGTCAAGTTCTACAGATTTTGTATGATACTTTAACTTTATTAAGTATTGGTACCGCAAACAATGAGTATCTAAAAGGAAAAACACAGTTGAGCCATGTGTGTGTCACCCAGCACAGTTGCTTCAAGGCTCAGACTAGCCCAGATTTTCTTTGTGAACCTACCTATTGTCAAGTTATAGAAATTCCTTATACACTTTCCGTTTTAGGAATGTAAGGACATCAATGAAAGCAGACATTATGGTATGCAAGTGATAAGCTTTGCATTCCAGCAATATTTAACAAATATATGTGTCAGATTGTTAAAAAAACAAACAATCTATCGTTATGTAAGAGACCATACAGACCTGTTAAACAATTTTTCAGAATTTCCACAAAAACACTAGTTTGTTGAATACAAATCTATTAGGAAAGCAATCAATGTAGTACAAAAAAAATTACAAAAAGAGGATGTGAAAAACTACCTGTAATTTTTCAGCTAAAACATGCTCTATGATTATCAGATGAAAGCTAGTATTATCTGTGAATTGCTTCCCCCGAAGCATCAGGGAGAAATGTAATGTTTTTCTCAGTGATTAGAGCATCAAAAATATAATATTGCAATCTTTATGTCATTTGAAATATATCAAATACTGTAATCATCATATGTGAAACAGCAACTGCAATATCATGTAAACTACAACCGATTCAATAGAAAGTGATAAGATATGAATTCATCTAATTTGCTCTGTGTTGCAATCAGCATTAATATGTTTTCATAGGAAGCAGTCATCATTGCAGCCGAGTTATGATTGTGCGTGTGAAATTATTTACATTCTCGGTAATGATACAGTACAGTTGATGGCAAAGTATACTCAATGTAGACCATTGCCAATACAATCTCTGCAGCATAACAGCTGCTATGGAATAGGATAAAAAGGCTCACATTATCATCTGAAATACTGTAATTTTTCTTCCCAGTGCTTGCATTAAGTTCAGGAAATAATTTATTGAAATTATTTAACAATTCTGCAACAAGTTCAGAGACACGGTAAGGATTTTCTTTAAAATGTAATTGTCATGAAATACATGTTTCATAGCAATTACAATAAAGCGAGTAAGCAATAATATGGTATTTTACAGTTATTGGAAAAATGTTTACTAAGCTGTCTTTATGTGTGCTGCACAACTCTGTCAATTGTTTCCAGTAGTTGGTATTACATTAAGGTCTTATGTACACCTAATATATTGGCAAATTGGTACTGGAAAAGAGAGAAACGTGTGGCTGCCAGTTGTTTTTTGCAGCCTCAGATGTTCTTTGAATTAATGATAGGTGATACTTGTTTGCAGCTAAGCTAAATTTAATGTATTCTGATGCTGTTGGTACAGTTGTACTTTCTGCATAGTACTATATGGGAATACTATACTGTATAGGAATACTGTGTAGTATTTCCATACGCTTTCAACAGAAGCACAGAAGAAATGGAGAACAGCCAACATTCACAAGAAAAAGTCAGGGTCCTGGGCAACTCCAAATATATTTAATTAAGCACTTTCAATGCTAGAAAACTAAAGACACTAGACAGTCTTTTTACTTTTGATGTAGTTATTAAAGTACAGCACAGAAACATAGAGTACAGTACATTATAAATGACATGATAATGACTTTGATAAATAGGGATTATATTGTACAGTATAAGCAATACTGTATACAAGTACATATATAATAAAGCTTCCCCTAAATTACAATCTTCAACCAATGTTCCCTGGCTGTTTCTTGAGAAGTTCCACCAGTAATATAAGTTACAAATACATGCCTTATTTAAAGACTGTGTTATTTTGTAGTTACACTGCTGTGCGTGCAGGCTCTATGCCTTTCCATGGAACACATATGCATTCCGTTGAATTATTGCACATGTGCATACAGATGTAGCAAGACAAAGGGGCCTATTCTAGTAGCTTCGATGACTTTGCTGCTATCTGGAACGATGTGTCATTTCCCGCTGAATGGTTTATCATTAGGGTTATGATTGTATTCAGAAAGAATCTGAAACCATCTCAAACTGTGAGGCAGGAAAATGCCAATACCGCTCGGCGTAGCAACAAAGTGATTTCAGATTTTCTCTAAGTTCTCCCCCTGCGAACTTCTCGTAATCTGATCTGCACAGGGAGAGCCACCTCTCCCGGCATAGCTCTCACAGGTGATCACAGGGTTTTTATTTATATTTGAATGCTAGGGTGTGGGAGCAGGGGGTCTCTGGAGCTGAACCACATTAATTTCAGGTCTGGGGACCCCCTGCTTCCTGAGATACAGGCCCCTGTATGGGGTGACAGTATCTCCTATGCATTTAAATGTCCCGGCCACATATGGGAGATTTTAACATTGCATGGGGATATCGGCACCCTATAACAGGCTCAGTAACTCGGAAAGCAGGACTCACCGAGGCTGAAATCAATGTGGTTCAGCTAAAGAGACCCCCTGGTCCTGCACACTAGTATTCAAATTTAAGTAAAAACAGCTTAATTACCTTAGCGACTAGCTGCTAAGGCAATGAAGGGGTTAAACCAGAGTACCCTTTTTGGGGGGGAAGAGGGGGTGGATCAAGGGGGTAGTTTCCCCTGGGTGGGTAGTTAGGCCTGCCGGGAAGGTAGCGGGAGGAGTTAACCCCATTCACTATCATAGCGGTGGGACCCGCTATGGTAATGAAGTGGTTAGCCCCTACTGATGCCCTCCCGAGAGGCATAACTTCCCAACCTTGAGGCAACTACTCCCTTCACCCAATACCTCTACCCCCAACAAACATTAAAAAACAGAACAACCCTACTACCCACCTCCTCTACCCCCAACAACCCCCAAACACATACAGTACAGTGATGGGCACAATTACTATTATCCATATCTGGATAATAGCTAATTTGCCCATTCAAAATAAAACATTATCCAGTCAGCATAAAGTAAATAAAACTTATACTTACCCCTGCTAGGATGAAGGCCTTACTTTTTTCTTCCCCATAATTCATACCTCTATTGGAAGGAACACAATAAAAAATATATTTTTATTCTAAGTCCTGCTCTCAGATCCCATGCCACCCTCAGCTTGCGAGATGAGATCTGTGAGAAACTCGCTATTCTAGAGCTCTGATGAGATTCTCGAAGCTACTAGAATAGCGTTAGTTTCTCGAAATTGTGCTATTTTGAATTTTGGTAGCTCCCGCTCGGCAAGTTGGTCAGGAGCGAGAACTCATCAAAAAATGAAGTCCCCGTACGATTTGGCCAACTCATCTAAGCTTTCTCAAAAGCAACTTTGTAAAATTGTGCGAGAACTGCTCAAAATCCTCGATGAGTTGGTTCCTGAAGCTACTAGAATAGGCCCCTAAGTGTCTTTAGTGCAGCTGCCACTCACAGTCACATGACTGTTGTGCTCACAATAAATTCTGTGGCAGGTCCCATTCCGAGGTATGGACCCCCACAGCTTGATCACAGCAGACCTGTCTCAAGCACTAGAGATAGGTGCATTTTTTGTTGTTGCTAAATTTGGACGTGGATTGGCTGAATCCTTTAGCCCGGGGATTTCAATCCGGATGATGAATCAATAATGCAAACCATAATCCGTAATCAGCGTAATCCACGATCCACGGAGGAGTTGGACGAGTTAAGAAGGAGAATAAATAGAATTGCAGCATCAAGATGAAGCAATTGATTGCAGGTATAGCTGTGGGTTGATTAGGCGGTTGCTGTAGTAGTAGTTTTATATCTTAAAAAGGAATGCATTATTTACTTAAAAGTTTTTGCAGAACCATTAACAACTAGGCTTTGCCATTAACCTGTGATTGACTGGAGTTTAACTTGTGTGCTCTGGCCCTCATGACTACAAGTTTCTGTTTGTTGTACACAGTATTTAACTAATTTGGATCTATAGCAGCAGCATATTGGTGATTGATATTACTGTGAAATAATAATCTCAACAAGAATAAATAAAAATCTTCCAGAACAGTCTGTGGCTGCTGTTAATTGTTTGAAATGACAGGATGAGAATAATGATATACAGTTCTCCTCTCTGATGATGAGCCTGTAAAGGTTATATAATTACACTAATAAAAAATCACTCTAGTTTAAAAAGTGTACAGTATTTACGTAATAAAAGTTGGAGCTAGCTGAACCATTAAAACAACCAGGCAGGCATTATTTACCATTGTGATTGACTGGAGTTTGAGTTGTGTGGTCTGGCCCTCATGGCTATAGGTTTGTTGTACACAGTATATTAAATAACTTGGACATATAGCAGGAGCAGTTATTAGTGATTGATATTACTGTAAATAAATAATCTCAAGAATAATTAATAATGTTCCAGAACAGTTTGTAGCTGCTATTAATTATTTCTTAATAAAAGTGGTAAACTAAACTGATCCCATTTCCTATTGAGTCTATATTATTTTCTCTCTGTAATACACCTAGTGTGATGCCCAGTACATAGCGACAGCAGGACAAATAACCGCAGCTGTCACTGTCCTATATATTATAGCAATATATATATATATATATATATATCACAACAAAACAAAAATTAAGGAGCGCCTATTATTACAACCTGCCTAACTGTGAGCAAGTTAGCTACTGTGTTGAGACAACCTATGGGGTGGCCAGAGGGGGTATTAATTATAAAATGGATCCTATGTTATAGGGGTAACACATGTTAAGTAAAATTAACTTTAATAAAAACTACTAAAAAAAAAATTATAAAAATATATATTAAAAAATACATAAAAATTATTGAAAAAACACCAAAACCTTAAAAAACATAGAGTCCAGTTCCAATAAAGTGCATCCAGGTAATGGCAGCCCGTTTAAAAGGGATCACAACTCCCTTGTAGATACCTATGAAAGAAAAAGAGAAAAAAACAGGCGCACACCTAGTGCATTAAAGTAAAACAAACAATTTATGGAACATTAAAAAAGACAAATGCCCACTCACAAGTCAAACGGTAAAATAAAGCAGTTATGAGATTGGCTCTCATATGCCAGCAGTAGCGTCCGGATCAGCAATGGAGACCTGTCCTACACGTGTGGCTCAGTCTCCTTCACCGGAAGTGACGTCCTCCCGGTCGTGTGCCCCGCAATAGGAAATCCCTCCGGGAACCACAGGAACCACAGCCTGTGCCCTAGCTTGCTTGCGTCTGGCTGCTGCACTACCAGGAGTGGTAAGGATGTGTCCGCTTTTCTTGTCTGGCTCGCCGCTCTCACACTGCAATCCACTGCGTTCCCCTGAAGAAGTCATCTTTGATGACGAAACGCGTTGGGCGTGGCTAAGACGGAGGAGGCACTTTCCCACTGAATGCAGCTATCGCGGACTACTTGGATTGCAGTGTGAGAGCGGCGAGCCAGACAAGAAAAGCGGACACATCCTTACCACTCCTGGTAGTGCAGCAGCCAGACGCAAGCAAGCTAGGGCACAGGCTGTGGTTCCTGTGGTTCCCGGAGGGATTTCCTATTGCGGGGCACACGACCGGGAGGACGTCACTTCCGGTGAAGGAGACTGAGCCACACGTGTAGGACAGGTCTCCATTGCTGATCCGGACGCTACTGCTGGCATATGAGAGCCAATCTCATAACTGCTTTATTTTACCGTTTGACTTGTGAGTGGGCATTTGTCTTTTTTAATGTTCCATAAATTGTTTGTTTTACTTTAATGCACTAGGTGTGCGCCTGTTTTTTTCTCTTTTTCATATATATATATATATATATATATATATATATAAAGTGAAGTAAAATAATTTCATAAACATGTAGAAATACCAGTTATAGTCTTTTGAATAAATATTTACAAAGTAGACGTAGAAGCAGGGGAAGAAGAGGTGGATATAGTTTTGGTGGCGGTCGTTGTGGTGGTGGCACTGATAATGAATCTGATAAATTTAAATCAGTTAAATGTAGTGCTGTTAGTGGTGATCCTGCTATTACTTGTGCTTGAAGTCATTACAGTAACTATAAGTGTAAGGACAATAATGACACTGTCAAAGAATCACATTAACCATCTCACTTCAGAAGACCCATTTCCACTTGCCTCCCTCTGTCTAGTAGACTATGAACTTCCAATCAACTCTGCTATCCTCTGCTGTGTGAAACATAGCTTTGCAAAGTTTCCCCTAGTATTATTAAATGTGGGAAGGGTTCTACTGAATCCCCATGGGCAGAGATACTGGTGAGTCTCTGCCTCTGTGGTGCACAGGTATGCTTTGGCAAACAGGCTGAGGTAAAAGCTCTGTGATGCCACTTCTAACAGGTCTGTCCCTGTAGCACGTGGGCTCATAGCCACAAATATATCATTGCTGTATGAGATGTTGTTTGTGCTTCATACCATTTGGATATTGCATAGAGGCACATGGGGGAGAAAGATGTTTCCTCCATATGTCGTGCTCTCTTTTGCTGCTGTTTACCCATAATCGAAAAGAGACCCATGTGTCTCACCATTTGGTTTATATTCTGAAAAAGAAGTTCCCTTTTCCCTTCCATTGTGTTCATTCTCTGCTCCAGATTTGGTGGTTGGACATGATCACTGGCAGGTCTGGCCACAAGTGTACATGTATCTTGTATAGTGGCATCACAATTGTTCATTGACATTGCTAAACTGAATCTTATCAAGGGACCAGTTACAGCTGCTCTCCACAGAATCCAAAGGGAGCAGGATCAACCCAAAAATGAAAAATAATATATAATGTGTACTGTTGTGATAAAAATGATATATGAGTGGAATCTTGGCTCTTAAGGTTGTTCTACTTACAAGAAGTGGGTGTAACTAAAGCTTATCTCCAGTCTGTGGCTGTGGTATTTCTTTCATGAAGATGTGTGCTGGTATACCTCAGGAAAAAAGAATGGGACTAGACATAGTGCAGATCAAAATATCACATTTATAGTACAAACATGTACAAAATTAACTCACATTCTGTACATGTGTAAGAGGCATATAAATAAGTGAGGGACTCTGTGCTGGTTTTGTCTTTGTTTCTGTATGTCCAATAAATAATAAATGACGCTCCTGACGAAGCTGTATGACGCAGCGAAACGCGTAGAGCCTGATCCAGAGCTTACTCAGTCAAGCTGCAGCTGACTGGAAGCGAAGACCAAAGACTCCAGACGTTTGTGCTCTCCAGTGATCCCCCTCTCGGCGCCTCGCAGTCCATTGCCATCGGATGCGACCAGATACCACCCGGAAGTGACGTCAGACGCCATTTGGCGACGGCAGCACTAGGAATAGAGGAGGACGGGGAGACAGCACAGCGGGCGCACTGAGCGCAAAAGATACCTTTATGTGCCTGACATTTGTGTACAGAATGTGAGTACATGTCCTACAATTTCACTGTTTATAAAACTCTGCTTTTTGCAAGCTATACTATTGGCCGTTTCTTCTGCTCTTCTTTTATATATATTCCATGGGAAATCGAGCTACACCATTCCTGAAGTAACCCTCATAAGGGAAGATCAAGAGGGGATAAAAGTCCTACCCAAAGAAACCTCAGTACCATATAACTATCTGACAGAGTCAGAGAAAAGCGAATTTACCCTATATGTTGCTGTAAGTAGGTTCTCCCCCAGAGCTAAGATTCACGCATATTAATTCATTATTGAATCACAATACTGCACAATTATTGTTTTTATATGTTTTTTATTCACATGTTGTTTTCCTGACTGGGTCGCTCACTTTCCACAACCAATCACGACTGTACTTGTGGGAAATCCGAGCATATTTCCCTGGAAGGTTTGAGAAGTACCCTGTCGGGTAACATCATTTAATTTATTGTATCACACTTAATAATTTATTAGAAAGCTGTGGCGCCTAGGCAAGTCATTTGGTATATCTGTATGTCCAATAGTCATGTTGGATAGGACTTAGGATTATGTATAGCCACTGGTATGCAGCTTGTCTCTCACCTCCATCTCCCCTCGTGCATTCTCCCGGCATCTGATCACTTCTGGTCGGACTCACATCACATCCGGTGATTCTGATGTGAGTCACTTCCAGTTCTGCACGATGGGGAAATCAACAGGCAAGCGATGATCTGATATAGTTGGACTGGAGCTTTGTACTTTTTGGGGGATTGCACTAGGTCCGACTTGGGCTGAGCTGGGTCAGGAGTTGGGTGAGCAGTGTCTGGAGTGGGATGCACTGGGTCCGAGGTGAGTATGTGTTCCTTCCAATAGTTTTAGGGTGTGCACGTGCAGTAATTGAAAAGAATGCATATGCATTCCATTCAGTTGATATATACCACACATGCACACAAATTCAATGGAACACATATGAATTCTATACAGTATATATAGAACACGTGCAGAGATGTTCCGAAAAAGCAGCACAGTGTTTAATTAATGCATCACATGCAAACTCCTATTGACTTGATTGGGAGTTTCCTTCCGAAATTATACTAATCGCCTGTATTGTGGTTTAATGAATAACTTTGCTTTTTCTCTCAAAAACAAAATCATTCCTAGCCTTATCTCAATTGTGCGAAAATAATTTGTTGTTTTTTTGCTCCACAAGCACATGATTAATAATCCCCCACAAAACCCTAAACATACACATAGGGGCCTATTCTAGTAGCCTTGATGTTATCATAGCCAAATCTAACGTTTTAGCATGACCCTACCAATTGGTCTAACATTTGTGTTACCACAGTGTTCAGAAAGAGTTATTGCAAGTCAGAAACCGTTTTGTAAGAAAATTCCATTCTGCTCAGGATAGCAGTGTTTTATCTCTGTCTTTTTCTAAATTCTGTCACTGCGATCTGCCTGCAGTCTATAAGATCTGCATGAGGAGAGCTGCACAGACAGAGCTGCATCTCCATGCACAGCTCTTACAGGCAATCACACTGTTTTAATTTGATTTTTATAACACAGTATTGAAGCAGGGGATTTCCGGAGCTGAACAACTTTCATTTTAGCCTTGGTGACCCCCTGCTTCCCCAGTTACAGGCCCCAGAATGGGGTGCCGGTATCTCCCTGTATTGTGTAAATCTCCCATATCACTTGACTGGAACATTTAAACACAGAGGGGATACTGATATCCAATCCCTGTAACTCTTGAAGAAGGGGGTCCCTGAGGCTGAAATTAATGCGGTTCAGCTCTGGAGACCTCTTGCTTCAATACTGTTATTAAAATTAAATCAGCTTAATTGCCATAGCAGCTAGACCCTGAGGCAATGATGGTGTTAAACTAGAGTACCTGGTTTTTTGGGGGTAGAACGGGTGGGTGAAGAGGGTAGTTGCCACAGGGTGGTGGTTAGGCCTACCGGGAAGGTTGCGTGAGCAGTTAACCCCTTCGTTACCTTGGTGGTACAATAATGAAGGTGTTAAACCATCCCGCTACCAACCCAAGAGAGGCCTAACCACCCACCCCAGGGCAACTACCCCCTTCACCCACTCCTCTACCCCAATAAACATTCAAATACAATACAAACACCAATACTAGCCAATACACCAATTGATTGCCAGTGTGTTTACCTATGCCCTCAATGGGAGAAAATATAACCCCAGTAGCAACAAATGGGCACCCAGCTACCCACCCACTCAACCCCCAACAAACCCCCCCCCCCCCCAACACATACAGTACAGTAATGGGCAAAAACTTTATTATCCAAATCTGGGTAGTAGAGCATTTGTCTATTAAAAACCAAAAAAATACCCAGCCAGCATATAGTAAATTAAAGTTGCACTTACCCCTGCCAGGATGAAGGCCACCTTCATCCTCATCTACATCTACCGCATCTTCTGTGGGCAGCAACATTAAAATAAAAAAAACAATTATGTGGTAATATTTGGGGTTTCTGTATGTTTATTAACTATGTGCAGCTGGTCGCAGCTGCTTTTGGGAGGGTAGTGGCCCCTCCCCCCCCCAAGGTTTAAGCTTGCCCCTCCCCACTTTCCAAGTTGGCAGGTCAGTTTCATTTTGCCAGGTTACGACATATCCAATGCAGATAATTCTTCCTGTAATTATACAGGTAAATAAGAATTTTAACTCAGGGACCTGCTAACGGTCATGCCTTGAAAGTGGCAGCAGGCTTAAGATGCTTTGGCCACAGGGTTAAACTAAATAACCCTTTATCATGAGAATATATAGGTATTGCACTGTGTATTTTTGTCACATTAGATTTAGCTTTTGGCATCTTTGTTTGTTTTTTGTTGTATACATTTAGCCACTCCCATTAGCACTCCTTATGACACTTATATATATTATGTGGTAATGTTTGTGGTTTCTCAGAACTTGTTGGGTATCTCTATGTTTGTTAAACTAGAGTACCTGGTTTGTTGGGGGTAGAGGGGGTGGGTGAAGAGGGTATTTGCCAGTGTGGTTACCTATGCCTCAAGGGGGAAAATATTACCCCAATAGCAACAAATGGGCACCCAGCTACCCACCCACTAAACCACCAGCAACCCCCCCCCCCCAACACTATACTATGAGAAAATACTTGTAGCGTTTAAACATTTAAAAAAAAATGTTTTAAAGACATTTCTAATGTGGGAAGCATTTCCAAAGTGACTGCCCCCTTCCCCTACTGATAGGCTCTGTCTCTTGAGCCCTGCCCTCTCTCTAGCAGTGAACTAATTTTATCTAATAACTGCTAAGTCGATCATATTCTCCCCCTCTTCTGTATAAATAAATATGTATTCACTTATTTTTTACCAAGTCAAATATTTATTAATATGCCTATGAACCTGAAAGTTAGCTACCACGGCATCAAGAGAAATATTGAATGTCATAGCCTTATGTTCCAGCTTTTCTATTGTCTGAATTCAAAATCCTGACAAATCTCCCCCCCCCCCAACCCCTAATTGCTAATCTTAAATTGCCAGTGTGGGTAGACCATCCAGAGGCCAATATGTAGACAATGTGCTTAAACTGGACCGATGGCACATGACCTCAATAGCCTCCTGCAATATGTAGACCACCTGATTTGCCAAGCTGGTGATGGACTATACAACCTGATGCCCTATTGGCATGAGATACTTGTGTTGGCAGAAACTGTCCTGAATGTGGATATGTATATACTGACTCTGTTGGTGTTGCGAAGAGTGATGCCCCGACTCACTGTCTCTGCTTTTCGAGGTGGTGATGATGCAGCCAGTGGAGGTGCATAGGGTGCCTCTGCTACTTCCCCCAAATCTATGGTGATGACCTCAAAAGATAAAAAAAGAGGGTGAAAGAGAAATATGTGGAAGAGAGAGAGGGAAGAGAGAAAGAGGGGATGATAGAGAAGGAAGAGAGAGGGGAGAGAGACAGAAGGAAGAGAGAGAGAAAGGGGAGGAGAGATGGGGAAGAGAGAGGGAAGAGAGAGGGGGAGGGGAAGAGGCAAGGGTAAGAGGGACAAGGTGAAGAGACAGGGAAGAGAGGGGTTAGGTATAAAAGGAAGAGAGGGGAGAGAGAGGAGTGGAAGGGAAAAACGGAAGAGAGAGAGGGGGAAAGAGAGAAGTAAGGGAGATTGGGGGAAGAGAGAGAAAAGAGAGAGGAATGCAGAGTTGTGATTTGTGTGTTGAAGAATGAATATTGTTCATTCATGTTTTGATGTTGGTGTGCTATTTGTGGCTGTAACTTACCTTCTGGAATTCTTTCAACCTCCTGATTCATTCTTCTCCATGGTAAGTATGACATGTATGAAAGTAGACATGGCATTTTGTGAATGGGCTCTTACTTTTTGACCAATATGGGCAATGCATGATGTTTGTACTCTTTTGTTCATATATGTGAAAGTATTACTTGTTACTTTGGTAGAAGCATAGTGTTCTTACTGTATGCTACACTAATGACCTACAATGTTTAATGTATGTAGATATAATTAATTTAGATTTTGTACAATGTCTAAATATGATTAAACATGCAAAATGGTGTAGAGGAACTTTGCTCTACCCAAATCTTTATAATGGTTGAGTTGGGTGTTACCTATGAGGTAATCAAGAGCAGTAGAAGTGCATCAAAGAAATACACAGGAAAAGACATCATAAATATGGTGCATAGCACCGATAGGTAAATGTTTGATTTGAGATAATTAGTAGTAAGTAAAATGTAGTTTTTATTATGTCAGTGTACAAAAAGTGTACCATAAAATAAAGTAGGTTTTAAAACCACCAATTTACTTTACAACACATGGAATTAGTATATAAGTGTAAATATAATAAAGTGACACAAAATTAAAACGTTTATCCCCTGAAGGCGTCTGTCTAACTGCTGGTCTAATTTAATAAGCAGGACATTGCATATGTCAGTTGTAGTCACCACGAAGCCTATTAACTACCTTGCAAAAGTTAACTGTATTGAAAAACGTGACGCATAATTATCGCTTATGAAACTAGTGAGAAGAAAGAGGTTAGGTGCACTCACTGGATCTATATAACTACCTCTGGTGCACAGAGATCATTCCCCATAAGAGAGACCTACAGTATAATGCAGGACACATCTTCAAAAACAAGAAGGAACTGGCACTCCAGAGGTCTTCATACAAAAAATAAATTTTAATCCACACAGATCGACATTTCGGTCAAATACACTGACCTTTGTCGAGATAAATTTGTGTACATATAACTTATATCTGGTACTAAAGTGAACTGCTTTCCATGATACAGGTGAAAGGGGCATCACATCCTCTTGTTTCTAGAGTATGTGTCCTGTCTTATGAAACTAGTGTACATCCTTTAGAAAAGTGCACAAATAAACCTAATGGTAAGATGCTGTTAGCCCATTAATCGCTTGCTTTATATACCAAAATATTAGCTTTTAAATACAGCAGGAACACACACCAGTAGAGACTACAGAAGAGGCCCTGTGAGCACTGAATCTTTGCCAGCGTCTGGCCACAGAGTGACCCTCCGCCGAAGCTGCTCTTCTGCTAGACCCTCTGTTACCAGCAGTTTCTCCAAGGTAAGTTAATATAAAGGTGAATTTAGGGGTTGAGGTAGAGATTAAGGTTAGGAGTTTTATGGTAAGGTAGTTTGGTAAGGTATCATATTCCCCTAGAGTGTACTGAAAGAGGAATTCAGAGATGATCGCAGGTCAAGAAAAAATATACAGTGGCATTTGTATCAATATATATACCAAAGGTCCCCCAGAACTTGATTATCCGGTAGTCAATGTGTGGCTGTATGACTCGGATAGAGGGTAGTGCACGCACTCTGACACACTATTAAATGTGGGGTACTTAGCTGCCGGGTTCTGGGGAGCTCCTGACGTCCCAAAGCAGTCCAGTAGAAAGTGAAGAAACAGGCACTCTGTCTTAATCAGCAACAATGAGGTTTAATGTGCCATGAAAACACATTAACACATTAACACATTAAACCTCATTGTTGCTGATTAAGACCGAGTGCCTGTTTCTTCACTTTCTGCTGTATGACTCGGAAACACTGTTTGATGACTCAATCAGGTGTTCACCCAAACAGTTATACTACTGTATATTGAGTGAAAATGGCCCTTGTGTGTTGGATACCTGCAAAGAGGGAGGGTAATGGGAGGAATCGCAATAGATATTCAATAAATGTGAACCATTAAAGAAAAACCTTGTTTATGATATATTTCCTCCATGAACATCAGGAGGTGAAAGAGAATGTGTTGAGATGCCAAGTGACTGGAGCAGAAGCAAACAATTGGGCTCTGGGATAGAGAAACTGAACAGCAAGAAATGTGTACAATGCCCTGGACTCCATATAACTGCTACTGACCCTTAAGACTGATTCTTAAATTCTAAAGTAAGGGAGGATAGCGGGAGAGTTGGGAAGGGTAGTTATTCCCTATACCAAATAACTTTGAGCAAAACCTTCAAGTCCCAAGTATACACTAGCATCAAAGGTAGGTACTGCAGTAAATAAGGTGGTTAATAGAGCACCAATGGGTGCATAAAGAGTGCAAACAGGCTTCAATCAGCAGTACAACAGGGAATACCACTAGTAGATGGCCATCGGAATGAAAGCCACCAAGCTGTGACATCAGAAAAACCTGACATATGTTACACTGTTGAAAACCGCTTCTTCTGGGTCGGCGTGATGCATCTCAGATGGCCCCCTTCTAGTGTTCCATTACCTTGACAACCAGAGACGAAAAATTAAAAAGTAGGTAAATTAACCAAGTGAAGTGCTGTACCAAGTTGTAGATGTGTTGATAATTTGGAATGATAGACATTGGTACTTTAATGTTTATATTAGTAATGTACAGTACTGAGTACCCAGAAATTACCCGGTACCCGGCTTACCCGGCAATTTTTCAGCTACCCTGAACTTACCCGGACCCGGCAGCAGGGGGCTGGAACTGGAACCGGGCTGTCCAATAGGAATGCTCCTACTCCGGTCACATGGTTCCCTGGCTCCCACCAGCATCAGCTGTGTACTGTGTTCCGCAGCTCCCACTGAATGAACAAGGACTTCTGCTGCTGTCACCGCCACCAGGATGTCTGCTGCTGCTCCAACGATGTCGCCACGGTCCTCGTCACCCTCCCCAGTGGTCTTCCTCACCCTCCACCGCCAGCTGCAGGTAAGCCAATGCTACCCAACCGGGAACCCGGACCCAGACTGCGAATTGGCCCATATACCGGTACCTAGCAATCCTCAGGACTCGCCTTCAACACTAGTTTATATATTTGTTGAAGTATTTTAATAAACAAATCTTTAATAATTATTTTGTTTTCAAATTTCTTTTTAGCAATATAGCGATATAGTGAAACACTGTTTTTGAAACGCTAGATGTTATTTTATTATGGTTAAATGGCATTATGAACTTAAAAAAAATTGAAAGAAAAAAAACCAGAAAAATAAAACAAAAGTAATAAAAATGCAATAAACATGGAACCTTTGTTCAACCTTTGTTGAAATGATATTAAAGGACTGGTATGTAGATGAATTATTCACTTATTCTGTTAGGTGAAACTGTGTGGAGTAAGTAAATCCATAGACTCTCTTTGAAGGAGCTGTATATCCCAATTAATTTATTTTCCTTGTATTCTGTGGAATAGGATCAATTCCCTGGAAGGACAGAAACCTGATATTACCTCCTTGATTTATTCTGATGCGTCGCAATAGAGGTATATGAAGTGCATTACGTACTGATGAAATGTGTTCTAGAATCTGTCTCCTGAACTGTCTGTGGCTTTTACCTACATATTTGAGGCCATATTGACAGGTCACAAGGTAGATGACACCTTCAGTTTTGCGATTAATTAATTGTTTATGTTGGTAGGATTGGGTGTTAACCAAATTCTTGAAGTTTTTGCTTGGAGTAATAAACTCACAAGCTTTACATCTATGGAATTTATAACAACCTTTGGTTTGTTTCCGTTGCCAGGTGTCTGAAGATCTCTGTGTGGAGAAATGGCTGTGGACAAGTAAATCCCTAAGATTTCTGATTTTCTTCTCACATAATATTGGGATGGTTATTAAGCACATTTTACATATTGTCATCATTGAGGAGTATATGCCAGTGTTTATTCATGATTTCTTTCTTTAATATCAAGTTTTTTATATTAAAGGTTGCTATACACCTGATCTGTTTATCAATGTTTTCCTGTGTTTTAGTATAAAGTTAAGATTAAGCGCTCTGTTTTAGGCCTTTTTAACCTGGGTGGAGGAACAGCCTCTCTCCAAAAATGACCCTTCATCATCTTTGTTTATATTTTAAAGTCAGAAAAATCAGTGGAGTTTCTAAGTACCCTCATAAATTGGTCTATTGGTACACTATCCCCCGAATGAGGGGTTGTGGTTGGTGATCATCAGCCCTGAGATAACTGTTTGTAGCAGTTGGTTTTCTGTAAGTGATAGTTCTGAGGCGTTCATCTGGTAGTTTGGAGTTAGATAGGTTGAGAAAATGAATTGATGTATCACTAATCTCTGTTGTTTACTTCAGATTGTGATTGTTTGAATTTAAAATCGGTGTAATAGCAGTAAATTCTCTTCTGTTCCTCTTCCATAAAAAGAACAAAAAATCGTTGATGTAGCGGATTCAAATGACTGCTGTATGTGTTGCATGTATTGCTGCATGGATTCTGAGACGGGACAATCTGAGACACATCGCGCCTGGAAGAAACTGTTTGAAACAATGAAACGTAAACAAATCTTTCATCCGGGGCAGCGTCTTTTAGGGGGACTCCTACACCTTCTCCACTCCCACACTACCATCCCTTACTAAAGGGTATAGGTATCAGTGTAATTCGCAGTAATAGGGAGTGTAGGGAATTTTACAAGTCTGCTATACGTCAGACAATAATCTCTGAAATTAAACCATTTTTAATTCACAGTGCTACATATATATTCCTCACACCTCCACTCCTCACAAATGAAATGAAAAGTTAAGAACAGAAGATAACTCCCACAGAATTCGCTATAATATCATTCCAGAACACTCCTACCGCCAAACTCCTAGACCAGTCTGTCTCTCCCTGACTCCACAAAGCACTGACACATACTATCTCAAATGGCTGCCTAATATAGTTTGTATGATGCGTTGTCGCGCTAGATTATCTTCACTCTTCTTCAAAACCAAACAAAATATCAACCGGCAGGGCTTGGCTATTAAATCGTGTGGTTTGACATTTTAGATAGGGCGTGGTAGACGCAGTTGAGAAGATTTGCAATAGAGGTTAGTTTTTTTTTCTCAAATTGCATTCCGCTACTTGAACATGCCAAACCACTTTGGAGCTATGAGATTAGGCTCCAAAGTTAGTTAGTTATTAAATTGTTGTTGAGCCAATTGGGGCACTATCACACAGAAACTATCCTTAAATATTCTATCCTGATTGGCACTATAACAGGTAAATGGATAAGGCTCAGAGAAAGAGCTTCTGCATGAGATACAATATAATTCTCTGTCCCCTTATATAGTACTGACAATACTGTAGTTAATCTACTCAACATAAAAAAAAATGAGTCCAAAATATACAGTAGTATACGTGCACTCAGAAATATAAGAAACTTACTGGTTCTGAAACTCAATGATGAAATCCCATAAAAATGAAGTGTTGCAGGGTACATGCAACTACACAAGTGGGTTTCTTGACAAGGCTGTTTTATTTAGCCTTAAAAGATATACAGCACACAAAACAAAAATAGCTTTCCATCACCAAAAACGAAAATGGCTTTTCTTCAGCAAACCAAACAAAACAGTTTCTCTTTAGCAGACAGTTTATATATAAGGCAGCTACCCTTTTTCTATGCAGGGGACAGACAGTTCACAATACAACTACTTTGCAACTCAGACCTTGTTTTCAGGTATCTCTTTACTTCTTACTCCTCTCTCATCAACAGCCAGGCTCCATGTGTCTACTGCCTGGGTTTTAACACCCCTTGATTAGGCAGCTGGGATCCAACTAATTGTCCTGAGGTTCCCAGCTGAAGTTAACCTAGTCAATGCTGCACTGCAGACTAGACATAGGTTTTCCAGGCACATAACTGGTGGCTTTTATTTACCCTGTCACATTCCTCCCCTGTTAGTGTGTGGCTAGGGCTACGCACGGCTGAAGCCCGACCATCCACCCCTTCTCTAGAAAAGAAGTCAGCATTTGCGTTCTCTTTTCCCGGCCTATGCTGAATCTCAAATGAGAAGGGTTGGAGGGCCATATACCACCTAGTCAATCTAGCATTGGAATCCTTCATGCTATTTAACCACTTCAGTGGAGCATGATCCGTCACCAAAGTAAAATGGACTCCTGCCAGGTAATGCCTCAAAGCCTCGATTGCCCACTTTACTGCGAGGCACTCTTTCTCAATCACTAAGTAGTTTTTTTCCCTTGGGAACAATTTCCTACTCAGGAAAAGGATAGGATGTTCAACTCCCTCAAACTGTTGTGACAACACTGCCCCTAGCCCTATCTCTGATGCATCTGTTTGCACTATAAAATGGCTGTTGAAGTCTGGGCTTCTAAGGATGGGACCTCTGATAGACACCTTTTTATGTCTTCAAAGGCTCTCTGACAATCCCTTGACCACACAACTTGTGTAGGGGCACACCTTTTTGTGAGGTCCGTTAAAGGGGCTGCCACTTCCGAATAGTTGGGGATGAACCGCCGGTAGTTCCCTGCTGAATCCAGTAGAGAGCGTACCTGCGTTTTTGTTTGGGGGGTCGGAACTTCTTTCAGGGCAGCTACCTTGTCGGCTAGTGGCCTTACTTTTCCACCTCCCACTGCATACCATAAATATTTGGTTTCCGCTTAACCAAGGCACATTTCATAGGGTTGCCTGTGAGCCCTGCCTCTCTTAGAGATTTGAGGACCGCTTTCAGCCTATTTAGATGGGCCCGCCAGTGTTTACTATAAATGACAATGTCATCTAGGTAGGCTGCGGCATATGTCCTATGGGGCCTCAGTACCTTATCCATGAGTCTCTGAAATGTGGCTGGGGCTCCATGCAGTCCACATGGCATTGTCACAAACTGGTATAAACCCATGGGAGTGGCAAAGGCTGTTTTGCATTTGGACTTTTCCTCTAAGGGTATTTGCCAGTATCCTTTTGTCAAGTCTAACGTGGATATATATTCCGCGTTACCAAGGGCGTCAATTAATTGGTCCACCCTTGGCATCGGATATGCATCAAACTTGGATACCGCATTGACCTTTCGGAGGTCCACATAAAATCTTACCTTTCCATCAGGTTTAGGGACCATAATTAGTGGACTACACCACTCACTGCATGATTCCTCAATCACTCCTAAGTGTAACATTTCTTGTACCTCCTTCTCTACCAGAGCCCTACGACTTTCAGGCAACCTATAAGGACGGGAACGTACTTTTACCCCAGGTGCTGTCTCGATTGCATGGGAAATTAAGTTAGTTTGTCCTGGTAAGTCAGAAAAAACATCATGGAATTGTGTAATTATTGCTAACAAGTCCCCTTTTTGTTCAGAGGACAACTGTTTACCCATTGGGATTTTATCGTCACTCACGATGTTCTCCCATGGAGGCTGAGGACCCAAGTCCGTTTCCTCATCCACCGGGTGGATGAATAGAGACCGCTGCATCTTCCAGGGTTTCAGCAAGTTCACATGGTAAATTTGTTTACCCTTCCTGGACCCTGGTTGAGCGATCTCGTAATCCACATCACCCGTACGGCGGAGTACTTTGAATGGGCCCTGCCATTTGGCCAGGAGTTTACTCTCGCAACTGGGTAACAATAACATCACCTGGTCTCCTGGGTGAAACACTCTCATGCGAGCATTCTGATTGTAATGTCTCTCCTGACAGTCCTGGGCTGATCTAAGATTCTCCCTGGCAAAATGGCTGACCACATCTAGGCACTTCCTAAGGTCTAGTACATATTGCAGGGTATTCTTAGAAGGGGACTGCTGTTCCTCCCTGGACTCCTTTAGGAGGTCTAGGATACCCCGGGGTTGGCGGCCATAGAGCAATTCAAATGGAGAGAATCCCGTGGAGGCCTGAGGAACTTCCCGCACTGCAAGCAGGAGAAAAGGGAGAAGTTCATCCCAGGCTCTCTTCTCTGAATCTACAAATTTCCTCAGCATCCCTTTTAGAGTTCGGTTAAATCTTTCCACCAATCCGTCAGTCTGTGGATGGTAGACCGATGTCCGAACAGACTTGACCTCTAGTAACTTTAAGACATCCTGCATCAGTTTAGCCATGAAATTTGTATTTTGGTCTGTCAACATAACCTGGGGAAGTCAAACCCGTGAGAACAGTTCTAACAACTTGTTGGCTACTTGCTTCGCCGTTGCTGTTCTCAGGGGGAACGCCTCAGGATACCTTGTTGCATAGTCCACTATTACAAGGATAAGCCTGTGTCCTTTCGCAGAAGGTTCTAGAGGTCCTACCAAGTCTACCCCAATCCTCTCAAAGGGAACTGACACCAAGGGTAGAGGAATCAAAGGGGCTGGTTTTTGTCCTTTTGGACTAGTTAGCTGGCACTCCGGACATGCTGCACATAGCTTAGCAATATCAATATGCATCCCTGGCCAATAGAATCGGGATGAAATACGGTCCAATGTTTTATCCCTGCCCAGGTGACCAGCCCAAGGGACAGTATGGGCTAGAGTGAACACAGATTTAACAAACGCCTTGGGAACCAATATCTGTCTGGTGACCTCCCCTGTTTGTGTCTGCCTATTCACCCTATATAGGATATCCTTTGATAGCTCAAAATGGGGGAATACTATCACCCCCTGTGCATCTAAAATCTGTTCATCAATTTTCACCACCTTGTCATACTGCCTAGCAAGGACTGGGTCTTCCCTTTGCTTCTGGTGAAAGTCAGGGAGGTAGAGGTCTGGTAAATCTCCAGGGCCCATATCCCCCTCCCTTTGGCCATCCCCAGCCATCACTTGTGACCTCTGACTACTAGAATGGTCACCTTGAGACCCAGATTTCTGCAACCAGTCCTGTTTGTCCAAGCGTCTTTGCTTCCGAGTTTTTTGAACCCGGTGTCTACTTGGAAAAAGGTCTGCCGAGAAGGGGAACAGTTTGCCAGGGTTCTGCTGAGCCCTAGAAGGAGGCTCCTCGTGAAAGACTGGGGCCATTAGGTCCGAAACGAAAGACCAGTCCCGAGCACAACGGGAGCAGGGGGCCAAGGATCGACTCCTACTTCGAGCTAAGCCTCCTGACCTTTTACCTGTAGCCGGATTTTTGCAGTCAGATAGCGTTTTACATCACCGTGTATACATTCTACGCTCCATGGGGAGTCAAAAGAACACACGTTGGGCGGTAACAGTTCCTGGAGGACCAGAGTTTTCCCAGAGCCTGAATCTACAAGGACCTGGATGGTTTTTCCCCCAATCAGGGCTGGAAGTAGCCAGGGCTTGTAATTTTCCTCAGTAAAAGCCGAGGCGACGGTTCTGCTGAATGAACAATCCATCAGTGGACAGTCCACATACCGGTGGCCTTGTTCTCCGCAGGCGGAACATGGAGAGGGTTCCCTCGCAGGAGGGGGCTGTGGATAGTGCTCCGCTGGACCGGTTACTGGAGACCAGGCATCTGGTGGGTCCTGTGGGCGACGTCCTCGGAAGTTCCTCTCACTTTGCGACGAGCCGACATCCGGAAGTAGATGAGGGTCTCTGCGGGGACCAGCATTTGGACTCCGTCCTTGCTGGAACAACTGCTCCTTCCGTTGGACTTGGCGGTTGCGTATGGATGGGTCGTAGGTTCCCCATTGATCCGACCTCCCTCTTTGGGCGTCCGCAAGTGCCGGTGGAGTCGGGTCCAGGACACTCGCCTGCTGCTCAGCCCCAAGGAAGTTCTCCACGAGTCGGACCGCCAAAGCTAGGGTTTCAGCAGCGTGGAGTTTTACCCACGAGCAAGCGGAAGGGGGTATTATTTGTAGAAATTGTTCCAAAACCACCTGCTCAAGAATTGCCTCCTTAGTGTACTCCTCGAGTTGTATCCAGTGCATACATAAGTCCAATAATCGCTGAGCGAGGACACGGGGTCTCATCTTAGCGGCGTACGATGTTCCGGAACTGCAGCCGGTAGGTCTCTGGAGTCAGACCTAAGCGATCCAGTATGGCGGCTTTTACTTGTCGGTAGTCCATTGCCTGATCTGCTGGGAGACCCTGATATGAGGCCTGGGCTTCTCCTATGAGGAGCGGGGCCAAAGCAGTTGCCCAGCGATCTGTAGCCCAGCCCTGAGCTTCGGCAACTCTTTCAAAAGTCAGTAAAAAAGCCCCTGGATCCTCGTTCGGAGCCATTTTCCTCAGGAGTATCGGGGGTCTGCTTGCTAGTTCTGCACTGGCAGACCCTTGGATTTGGGTCAGCAGCTTGGCATTCCGCTCATCCTGTGCTGCTTGTAGTCTTTCATCTCTCTCCGCTTGCAGCTGGGCCTGCTCCTGGATTAACTGTCCCTGCTGTCTGGTTTGCTCACACAGAAACTCTTTCAACATTTCTTCCATTCATGTGTGTGTGTGGCCCTTTAACTGCAGGAGCCTTTTGAAAAAAACCTTCCCAATTCTTGACACCATATGTTGCAGGGTACATGCAACTACACACGTGGGTTTCTTGACAAGGCTGTTTTATTTAGCCTTAAAAGATATACAGGACACAAAACAAAAATAGCTTTAATTCAGCAAAAATCGAAAATGGCTTTTTCTTCAGCAAACCAAACTAAACAGTTTCTCTTTAGCAGACAGTTTATATATAAGGCAGCTACCCTTTTTCTATGCAGGGGACAGACAGTTCACAATACAACTACTTTGCTACTCAGACCTTGTTTTCAGGAATCTCTTTACTTCTTACTCCTCTCTCATCAACAGCCAGGCTCCATGTGTCTACAGCCTGGGTTTTAACACACCTTGATTAGGCAGCTGGGATCCAACTAATTGTCCTCAGGTTCCCAGCTGAAGTTAACTTAGTCAGTGCTGCACTGCAGCAGGAAAAATCATGGAGCACAACCGAGGAAACGAAGCAGGGTAGACGTGGTGTGGTGACTTCAAAGAATTTTATTCAAACATTCTTTGACAAAGGCCCTAGGGCTGAAATGCGTCAGATGATCCACCAGCTACACCTGTCTGTTTGAATAAAATTCTTTGAAGTCACCACACCACGTCTACCCTGCTTCATTTCCTCGGTTGTGCTCCACGATTTTTCCTGCTGCTGCTGGAAGAGCTTACATACTCCTGTATGTTGAAATGCACACCGGTAGCTGCTGCACACGGAGGGGAGTCCCGCGGGTCACGTGACCATCTCACATTACACGGCTGACACGCCAGAGGTAGCGGTTCATCACAGAGACCAGAGACCCGACAGCTCTGCAGATCAACAGAGCCTACCGTTCCCCATCTACTGACACCAGAGGAGAACACCGCCGGTCGCGCGTCCGCCCCACGTGACGTCAGTCATGATAGGGTTGGCGGTGCAACTACACAGCTACTGAGGACCCCATCAAACCATCATTACTCCCCAAACCGTGAGTGCCTGCAACATTTGGTGCCCTAAGCAGGGCCAGTTGCTTTTCCTATGGTTTAAAACTACATACATATTCATTACCTGCAGCGGCTACTATAAAGAGACTCTGATGCACCTGATAGGATAAATCATATTATCCAGCTCTACCAGTGCTGCACTGCAGTCTAGACATAGGTTTTCCAGGCATATAACTGGTGGCTTTTATTTACCCTGTCACATGAAGTTAAAAGGATTACAGTAGCACTCCAAAATAGTGTTCAAGGGTTAATATTTTTTCATCCAAAGTTTAGGTCAAACACAACAGACCTTTCTCACGTTTGAATGATAAATAGTGTCTTATCTCACAAAACAGGCCCATTTTGGGAAACAAAATGGATGCAAATGTTTATAGTTGCAATACTGTTGTATATATAATGGATATGGTAAGATCACCAGATTTTTATAGCTACTGGGAGTCTTTTTCTCATTATAACAACATGAGCTACCCTGTTCTACTTTCTCAAGTACGTACTAAATTTGCATATCGGATGAACTAGCAAAGAACTAAAGAAACTGCAACCTAAATAATACTTTTCACACAGTTTGGACCTATGGAAAATGTAATGAATGCATGGAGAATTTTTTCGAGAAACTTACAAATCTCTATCATTTTCTTATCTTATAAACAAATTATATGTATTTTGACAAAGGATTTGTTTGCAGTCATTAGAGATGTGCAAACTTTAATCTCAAGTTTGCAAACCATATTGTTTCAACAAAAAAAAGCAAAAACATCACAGTTCACAACAATTTGCAAAGCATTAAAGTCATTGTGCATTACATTTTTAACGATCCATTAAATTAGCATAATTAGCAACATTCTCTTGATGCCATGTGATTGTGCGTTTGGAGGAGATAGTTAAACCAGATACACATTATTGATCACTCAGTGAATTATTAAAACTATGGGCCTCGTGCACTAAAGGTTCATTAAAAAAATCATCGGGTCATTTAAATCACCGTTTTTATGAGCGTTGGTATCACGGTATTCAGAAAGCCTTTATTACCTTTCATAGCAGAATTCACAAAACGGGCGATTAGCCGGTGATCTGATGAATGACCCTCTGAAAAGGCCTTTCCCGACGAGTTGTATCTGCTGCAGAGAGAGCTGCTCTGAGAGAGCCATCTCTCCCTGTGCAAATCTCACCCGAAATGCATGTGTATAAATTTTAATTTTGATAATAGTTTAGATGAGCAGGGGGTCTCCTGAGCTGAACTGCATTGGTTTCAGCCTCGGGGACCCCCTACTTCCCAAGATACAGGCCTCGATATGGGGTGCTGGTATCTCCTATGCATTTTATTCCCATGGTCATGTGACGTGGAAATTTAAATGCATAGGAGATACTGGCACCCCATAACTGGGCTGTATCTCGGGAAGTAGGGTGTCCCTGAGGCTATCCGCTATGGAAAAGAAGGTTACTGTAAATGCATTTTTATTGCATAGGGTTCATGCCAGGGGTCTCTGGTGCTAATATTAATGTATATCAGCTCCAGAGATTCCTGGCATAAATCCTATGCAGGAAAAATGTATTTTTTTTTCTAAGTCCCATCTCACCGCTTCTCTGCAGGGTTCCAACACCTTCACACCAACCTTTTCTGGCATGAGGATTTTGTGATAAAATCACCATTCTAGAGCGGTGATAGGCATTCATAGCCTAATCACTGCTGCTAGAATTGCGGGAGTTTATGAACATGCCGAAAAGCAGTGATAAGTGGTTTATCACCGCTGCCTCCCTGATTTTTTTTTATGATCATTTTTTTGAGCGATTCAGTCTTTTATCACCCACTTATCATCACTTACTGAATAGCAGTAGGCATTTTGGGCGATAAGTGGTTGATAAGTGGCTTATGAACGCTTATTGCATAGGCCCCTATATGTCTAGTTAAATTTGAAAAGGAGGGGGTGGGTGGGTTTTGTACTTGTGTTGGTGGTCATCTTGACCATGGTGGTAGCCAGAAAAGATGATGAATAAGTGGGAGTGGGACCTTATTTTTTTAATCTAATTGCATTGGAAATATTTGATCCCCATTCACCTTTTAGTATAAAAGAAAAAGAAAATAGAAAGGGAGTTCTTACCAGAAATCATCATCATCATCATCATCATCATCATCATCATCATCATCATCATCATCATCAATCATCGTGAGGTTGGGACCAACAGGTCATCACCAGTGTTAGTGGAGAGAAGCTTGTGGGGAGCGCAGATATCACCACATACAGGGAAAAAAATATATATATGGTGTAGTGTGTTTAAACTATTTCAACAATAGAAAAGTAAATCATGATTGGGGACTCACACTCTCCCAGTGAAATATAGGCAGTGGATACAACAATGTAGACCCAGTCAGTAGATGGTAACAGGAATCAGCAGCATATTCCCTCGGTGTGAAAAGATAACACACAGTGCAACAATGTATGTACCAGTTAAGTGTTCATCAAGGTAACAATCATTGCACTTACATTAGGCACAATGTGCTTAGAAACATAAAAAAATCAATGCACAGCTCTTTCCTGTCACCAGTCCTGCTCCCGAGATGGCGTCGCATCACTTCCGGTCGCTCCGTGACGTCACTTCCGGTCGCGCTCGATCGAGATGATAAAATCACTGGGTGGCAGGGGAGATGCTGGATGATGTCTCTGGCTGCTGCAGGTTCAACTCTACGCGTTTCGCTGGCTTAGCAGCTTTGTCAGGAGACCAATCTGTAGCAATACACTTCCTAATCTATAAATATACCTCCAATAGGTTCTGATTGGATGGTGGGTTGATTCACACCTTGCAATTGGTTCGAGTGATCACTGGAGATTGGCTGATGGGCGGGACAACAATAAGTCCTAACTAGCAATGTAATACAATATAAATGCAGCAATATCTTTAATAATATTAAAATATTTAAACAAAACTACATATAAATAACAACAAAATTCTAACTATTAACAACTAGTACATACAGAAGCTGACTAATTAATAATATATATATATATAAAAACAAGTAATAATAATAATAAATAATTGATAGCTATATACCAAGGGTATTGGAGGTATATTTATAGATTAGGAAGTGTACTGCTACAGATTGAACTCCTGACGAAGCTGCTAAGCCAGCAAAACGCATAGAGTTGAACCTGCAGCAGCCTGAGACGTCATCCAGTATCTCCCCTGCCACCCGGTGATTTTATCATCTCGATCGAGCGCGACCGGAAGTGACGCGACACCATCTCGGGAGCAGGGCTGGTGACAGGAAAGAGCTGCGCATTGATTCTGTTATGTGTCTAAGCACATTGTGTCTAATGTAAGTGCAATGATTGTTGCCTTGATAAACACTTAACTGGTACATGCATTGTTGCACTAAGTGTTATCTTTTCACACCGAGGGAATATGCTGCTGATTTCTGTTACCATCTACTCACTGGGTCTACATTGTTGTATCCACTGCCTATATTTCACTGGGAGAGTGTGAGTCCCCAATCATGATTTACTTTTCTATTGTTGAAATTGTTTAAACACACTACACCATATATATATTTTTTTCCAAGTATGTCGTGATACCTGCGCTCCCCACAAGCTTCTCTCCATCATCCTATGACAGGAGGAATTGGATCTCCTCCACAGAGGGTTGAGCAGCGAAGTTCACCATTTATTATCTTTTATCACATATGAGCACCTTTAATATTTATTTATTTATGTATTTATTTATAAAATATTTTACCAGGAAGTAATACATTGAGAGTTACCTCTCGTTTTCAAGTATGTCCTGGGCACAGAGTAAAACAAATAATACATGGTTACAAGTACAGTTACATAAATGAACAAGGTGTACATTATATACAAGACATTGCGTGCACAGTTAAAGAAAATATATATTATGGGCGTATGAAACAGTTACAGACCAGATTAAAGTGTGAGACAGCCTTAGATTTGAAAGAACTTAAGCTGGTGGTGGATATGAGAGTCTCTGGTAGGTTGTTCCAGTTTTGGGGTGCGCGGAAGGAGAAGGAGGAACGTCCGGATATTTTGTTGCGCCTTGGGACCATGAATAGTCTTTTGGAGTCGGATCTCAGGTGATAGGTGCTGCATGTGGTAGGGGTGAGGAGCTTGTTCAGGTAGCTGGGTAGCTTGCCCATGAAGAATTTAAAGGCAAGACAGGAAAGGTGAACTTTGCGCCTAGACTCTAGTGATGACCAATCTAGTTCTTTGAGCATTTCGCAGTGATGTGTGTTGTAGTTGCATTGGAGAACAAAACGACAAATTGAATTGTAGAGGGTGTCAAGTTTGATAAGGTGGGTTTGAGGAGCCGAGCCATATACTATGTCTCCATAGTCAATAATTGGCATTAGCATCTGCTTTGCAATAAGTTTTCTGACCAGGAGACTTAGGGAGGATTTGTTCCTGTAAAGTACCCCTAGTTTGGCATAGGTCTTGGTTGTCAGGGTATCAATGTGCATCCCAAATGTTAAGTGGGAGTTAAACCATAAGCCCAGATATTTAAAACTAGTGACAGGTGTTAGGATGGTGTTAGCGTTGGTTCTAATCAGGAGCTCCATCACTGGAAGCTTTACAAATTTAGTCTTGGTACCAAATACCATTGTTACAGTCTTGTCAGTGTTTAAAAACAATTTGTTTTGGGAAATCCAGTTTTCGAGTCTCAAAAAGTCAGACTGAAGTATGTGTTGAAGGTCAGAGAGGCTATGGCTGTGTGCATATAGGATTGTGTCATCTGCATACATGTGTATTGAGGCTTCCTTAAAAGCTGTGGGAAGATCATTAATGAACACTGAGAAGAGTAGGGGCCCCAGAACAGAGCCTTGCGGGACACCACAGGTGATATCCAGGGGGCTGGAGTTAGAGCCTGAGATGGACAGATGTTGGGATCTTCCTGATAGGTAGGACTGAAACCAGTTTAAAGCATGTTTCCCTATTCCAGAGCTCTGGAGTTTGTTAAGCAGGATAACATGATCAACTGTGTCAAAAGCCTTTGCAAAATCTAGGAATACTGCACCAGTGAGTTGTCTCCGTTCCATTCCACACTGGATTTCATTGCAAACTTTTAGCAGGGTAGTTACGGTGGAGTGTTTGGGATGAAACCCAGACTGGAATTGGCTAGGGAAATTTGTCTTGGTTTAGAAATCGCTTAATTGGGAGTGGACACATTTTTCCATAACTTTGGATAGAATTGGGAGAAGTGAGATTGGCCTGTAGTTTGAGACAGTGCTTTTGTCCCAACTTTTGAAGATTGGGACAACTCTGGCAGTTTTCCAGGTCTTAGGGATATGGCCTGCAGACAGGATAGAGTTGACTATGGACGCAATTGGTTTGGCGATGGCTGAGGCACCAAGTCATAGGAACCTAGATTGTAGTAAGTCGGGTCCACATTGGCTGCTTAGTTTTAGTTTGAGGAGCGCTTGTGTAATCTCCTCTTCAGATACTGGGCTAAATTGAAAATTGTGGGCAGTGTTGGGAGGGGGTGGGACTGTAGGGATACTCCCAAGGATGAGATTCATGTTTGGGGTTTGTGCTGCGTTTCGCTAATAAGTTAGTGGCACACCCCACAAAGTAATCATTGAATGCATTTGCAATGTCAGTGGGGTTTGTCAGAGTAATATCCCCTCTTAGTGATATTACTTGGTTGTTGATGGTTAGGAGGCTGGAATATATTGTTGATAACCTTCCAGAAGTTAGCTGGGTTTGATGTATTTTGGTGGAGATTGCCAGAGTAATATTGTGCTTTTGCATGCCTTGTTTGCCTTGTGCACATGTTCCGCATGCATCTGTAGTGATTGAGATCCTTGGTAGTGCCAGTTACTTTGTAGCTTTTCCACAAGGCATCCCTGAACTGGTAGAGTGCTATAAGGTCAGGTGTAACCCATGGAAGGTGGGCCCCCCGTACCCTTATTTTGCGTAGTGGAGCATGGGTATCGCAGAGTTTTAAGAACTCGGATTGGAAATAGTCCAGCGCAGAATTGGGGTCGGGAATTAAATCAAATCTGTGCCATGGGCAGTTGGTAAGGTCATCCAGAAACTGTTGTGGGTTAAAGTTTTTAAATGTTCTAGTTAGGAGAACTTTAGGGCTTGAATGGGGCGGTTTAATTCTCCTTACACAGTACACTATTGCATGGTCACTGAAAATATCAGGAAGGATGCCAGAGGATTGGATTCTGCTTGGGTTTGAGGAGAGAATCCAGTCTAGCAAGGAATGGTTATGCGATTTCAGGTTTATCCGTGTGGGTTGGGAAATGAGTTGTGATAGGTTAAGTGACTTGAGTTGTATCTGGATTTTGTGGTTTTTAGGGTCAAGCCAATTGAAGTTGAAATCCCCTAGAACTAGCAGCTCACTCTTCTCATTCAGAGAGGAAAGGGAGCCAAGAAATTGGGTGATATCAGTCAGGGATTGTAGAGGGGCTTTAGGGGGGCGGTAGATGCCAGCAAGCAAGATGGGCTTAGAAAAGGGGAGGCAGATTTTGCCAACTAGAGTTTCAAAAGAGGGTGGGCTTGGGGGGCAATTTAACAGTGTAAATTGTAAGGTGTCTGCAATGTAAAATAACACCCCTCCTCCTCTCTTTGACCTATCTCTCCTAAAAATTGAGTATCCCTGAATGGCAATATGTGCATCAGGGGTTTTATGGGTTAGCCATGTTTCTGTAAGAACGATGGCTTTGGGTTTATGCATAAGGCACCATGCCCTTAGTTCATCCAGTTTGGGCAGCAGGCTCCGGATATTTAT
Source organism: Ascaphus truei (assembly GCF_040206685.1). Taxonomy (NCBI): domain Eukaryota; kingdom Metazoa; phylum Chordata; class Amphibia; order Anura; family Ascaphidae; genus Ascaphus; species Ascaphus truei. Next base: position 279,326,456 of record NC_134486.1, on the reverse strand, counting down.
ATGGGCGACAGATAGCCCTTTTTGGAATTTAAAGGTGGAATTCTCAGGGGCATGGGACAGAGCTGAAATGGGAGGACCTGGGTTAGGTTCAATATCACCTGCTAAAGAGAGTAATAGTATGAGTAGAAATTTGGTTAGTTGTTTGCAAGTTGTAGATTTGTGGTGTTTGCCATTAGAGTGAGCGGTGGTTGGTGTGCTGGTTTTTAGAGTTCTCCACCAACATTCAGTAGATAGTGCAAGGCTTTTGAGTAGTCCAGGGTGTATGGTGATGTTGAGTGTGGGCCAGGATGGAGGAGTCTGTAGTGGATAGAGGGAGTAACATCTCCATGAGGCCAGGAGAAAGAAAAAAGTTAAAATAAATAGCAGGTTCATGATGCCAGAGGTAGGCAGTGCTGCAAGGAGCTGTTGTGAGCAGAGTGAGTGTGAGCAGACTAACAGCAGGTGTGTGCCTGTTCCTTGTCAAATGTTTAGCTGTATTGCAATGCTAGAGTCAGTTCAGGGTTTCAGTGTATTGTGCAGTCAGTTTTGGGAGAGACTGCAGTAAATAAGTTGTTCACAGTATAATTCACAGTTTATTATACCTCCATTAGAAGCGCCTCACATTTTTTTTTTAACACTCATCACCAGTGTTAAACAGATTACCAAAAAAGAACTACACATTGCTTGCACCACATAACCCTCAACAATTTCTGGGTGATCTTACCATCTGCCCTCGATACAGAATCAATTTGATTCCTGACCCCGATTCTGTGCTTGATTATTTAGAAACTTAACTAATTTCTTAAAACTCTGTACTTCCCATGCCCCACTATGCAGAATAAGTGTATGTGGAGCCCACCTTCCTTGGGTCACAACCAACCTTATTATTATTATTGCACTTTACCATTTTAGGGATGCCTTGTGAAAGAGACAGAAAGTAAATGGCACCACCAAAGATCTTAATAACTACAGATGTGTTAGGAATACATGCACAAGGCAAACAAGACTAGAAAAAGTCAAATATTAATATGACAATCTTCATGAAAATTTATCATATCCACGAAACTTCTAGAAGGTCATCAACAATATATTCTAGCCTTCTAGCCTGTACCTGTCATTCTCAGGCAAAAGTGAGGAACCACATGGTACATCAACCAAAAGGATTGTGACTGGACTTCTGTGACATATCAGAAGACCGAAAGAAGCTGTAGAGGCCACATTCTCTGGTGAAGATAGAAAAAAAGAAAGAAGAAATCTTTAAAGAAACAAAAAAAAGAAATACACTACAGATGCAGCGGCCGTTATCGAATACTTCACGCAGTGTATACCTCGGAATACCCATGTGATGGCGTGCGATTTCTTCCAACCGAACTGCCTTTAGACGCGAGTGCAGAAAATGGCATTTTAGTGTTCTGGTTTTTAAACTCCTGAAATTAACACAGTAGCACAGTACTGTACACATTACAATTCATGCATTTCATTGCATTCAATTGCACACAATCCATGAAATTTAAACAAAGCAACATCAATAAACACGGATGCCTGGAGCGATTGGCCGCGTTAATGCAGCATGGAGTACAGCAGTGCACACGAAAACGGCGCCGTGCTTTGTTTGAATAATGGCTGCTGCATCTGTAGCTTCTTCTCCAAGCAATGGAGGATACAAGGCTTCAGTTCACGATGATTATTGAACGTCCTACATCCAGGATAGAAATGGATTAGAAATAGGCCATTGGGACTGGATTTATCTTACCTGATTTTTTGTTTTTCTTGATTATTGGGCTTGGATTGTTTTTTTTACTGCTTTTTTTTAAACTTGATAATGGTATTGTACTTTGACTGATTTGCATGGTTTTTTGTTTTTTTTTGCTATCGGGCTATAATTGTGTTTTTTTATGGTTGGACATCGGACCTTAATTTCGATTTATCTCTGGGTGCCCATGAAGATGAGGACATTGTTCATCCCGGGTGGGGTAAGTAATACATTTTTTTATTTAGAGCCAACATTGATTTCCAATGTGGCTATCTATGTCCCCATTAAGGACTTTGGTATCACATTTGATAATCAATGGATTCAAAGGATAGATTTTATATGATTTTTTTTTACTATATATTTTTTTAATGTATTTAATGTATTTGATATAATGATTTCAATGGGCAAAGGCCTTATTAGCCACATTTGTAAAATAGGGCATTTGGCATTAGTCTAGTGGGGGGATAGGTTTGTTGGGTGTGGTGTTAGAAAGGATGTGTAATGGGGTAGGTGCCTGTGGAGGGAGATTAAACTGCACTGGAGGTTACAGGGGGGGTTAAACCCTTGTATGTCATAGCAGTTGTACAGTTATGACATGCAGGTAGTAGGGTAGTTAGGTTATTTGTATAAACCCCTAGGTTACCTTAGTGGCCATGAATTCATGCATAATGCATGCCTCCTTGGCCACTATGGCTTCTGATGGGTTAATAAACATATTTATATTGGGAAGACAGATGCAGGTATTTATTGCATATATTGCATATATACCGTGCCTCTTACTTAGCATATGGCTAACGCAAGTCAGCGTTAAAGCCATTTTGCACTGGGACTGTATTATCCCGATATTAGTTGGTATTAGCTATATTCAAATGAGTGGCCTAATTGTCATTTTTTTGCGTATATTTAGCTTTACGGATACCCTTTAAACCCAGGGAAGATAACAGACATGAACTATTTAACTAACGTTACGCTAGTAGCCCAGATTTAACGGGCTTCTGAGGATCTACCCCATGGAAAGAAATTAATTGAGAAATGAGAGTCTAACTGAGACTTACATGTTAAGCTGCTCTATTCAATAACAATGGCCATTGTTTAAGTAATTATTATAGCATTAATGTTAATTTATCACTGCTTTGCTTTACTGTAGCTTCACATAACTGACGTTAATTCATATCTTACATAAAGATGGTATTAGCTCCCTCTGGGCTCTGAAATATGGGTGTTGAGTGAATAAATTCCTTTTTTTTTTTACTAGAGTTGCAAGTTCTATATATATATCCCTTCAAACTATCCTTGAAACAACACCTGTCATTTAAATATATTTTGCATATCCTATTAGCATATTTCCCAGGTATATCAGGTGTGCTTGAGGGGATAGATATAGCACTTAGGACTCCTCTCTTTCTTCTGTGGGGGCAGTTCTCCTTCTACATTGTGGGATGGTGTTGGTGGCTCTTGTTTGGTGACCCAGAGTGAGTGCTTGGGTCTTGAGGAAGATGAGAATTTTTTTTTGGAATGACACAACAGGGGAATTGTTTAAAATGTTCAGTAATTGACAATTGACAATTGATTTGCGACTTTTGAATGTTATCTAATTTGATTGTTGGCTTTAAACTTTTCGTTTCCACTAATTTAGCACACCCAGCTACAGTAATTGACTTTGTTTTTGCCATGTTCTGTCTGCTATTTGCAATTAGACAAGGTATTGTACTTAATACATACCAGCTGAACATCACATTCTTATGTAGTCACAATAGTATAATTATATATGATTCACTAATGATAACTAATAATACATGTATAATGATCAATGGGAAATACTTAAATTATGCTAAAACTTAAGGCAATGTTCTCTAATGTCAAGATGTGTGATTCTATGCAGGACTCTTTTGTGAATATTTTTAACTAAATTAATATCTACATATGTATCAAGAAGGATACTTTTTTAAATGCCCACAACATAGCAAAATTAGATCTACAAAATTATTTGCTACTGATAGACAGTTTAGTGGTGTAAAGAGGGTGAACTTCATGTGTAATGTATTATGTTACATATTTCACATCAAGTTAAAATATCAAGTTGAAATATCATATTTCACATAAAGTCCTAATTCAGGACTTACTTCCTGTGTTTTTAAGTTACATTGATTATATATGATTCTCAGAAAATGACAATTGTCTACATAACCACCAAGAGAATATATATCTGTACTGGATGTAAGCTTCATTTGTTTAGGAATAGGACAAATCATTTGGTTTGTATAGTACCACAATACGCCACCTGAAAATAAACTGGAAGCCAAATATACTAGAATGTACTTGTATTTGCTAGAGATTATTTGATTTACATATTTTCTCACCTTAGGTACCCTGTTTGTCATTCCTTTCACATTTAATGTAATGTAGTTATAAAGCTGAAGCTTGAACAGGAACAATCCTTTTAGATTAATCCATAACTTGCAAGGTTGAGCCAGGCAAACCTGGGAATTCATTCATCCTTGCATAATTCATCACATCACATTATGATTGCATTCATTTCATAAGATTTTTTTTCCAATTACAGAAGAGAGAAGAAGAGAGTGTCAGAATAGTAGGGAAATGCCAAGAGTATATTACCTGACAGTGACGACTAGGGTTTATTGTAATGGAGACAGCACAACGTAATCAGCTGAATAGATCCATGAAGGACACATTTCCTTACATAATTCATTGTATATCAAATACCAAAGGGACTAAGAGAAAATATAGTATAAGAAGAGATTGTGTCCCAAGGGATTAACTTGTAATGTTAGGGGGGAGCTCTGATTATGAATACTAAAAATATGTAAAATAAATAAAAGATTTGAAAAAAATTGAGCAGTGAAGCAAGATCCATCATTATTTAGACCTCTCATTGGAAGGCAAACTAGGTCTCAAACAAGGAAATTCATAGAAACATATTTACTAATAATAACTTTATTTCATATAGCACTTTTCTCTCAATGGGACTCCAAGTGCTTCACAATTACAGTACAGTGCACGGTCTGCAGCACATAGCATTGTTACAGACACAGTCTCTGCCCTGCAGAGCTTACAATCTTCGGTGCTTGAGGAACACAGATACTTTAAAGTGACTCGCTCAAGGTCACAAGGTTCCATTGATTTAAACGCAGTGTCATCTTTTACAGAGTCAGTGTGTTTCCTCACTGAGCTGCTCCTTCTCCTCAACAGTGCTATGCTGTAAGAGAGCTTTTGACACCAGAAGAGATCATTCAGGCCATTTCAGTGAATGGACTGTAAGGTGTCTTTTGATGTCAGAAGGTGTTTTATGGCATACTGTAGTTTCGCTTGGTAAATATGGGCCATAAGCCCTTTAACACAACTCATGTTGCTTTAGATACCTGCTTTTTGTGGTCAGGCTGAATGTACTATATAATACTTTCTAGAAAGTATGTTGTATAGGCCGCACTACATAATGTATTAAATATAATGAGTATATAAGTACGTGGTGGGTGCTGGGGAACAATGAAGAGACCCATAATCTCTCCTAAGGACATATAGAACACACAAAGTGTTCCCCGCACTCCAAATAAATGCAAAAGAATCAATGATACTTGAAATGCTGATATGTATTAATGAGCAAAAGTGAAAGACATGAATTGACAATGTGCAAAAAAAACGCAAATCGCATAAATTGAATAGGAGGGGGAGGGATGGTGAGGAAAGGGAGAAATGTGATATCACTAAAAAGTGAGGGATATGATAAAGAAATTCCTAACGGGGAAGGAAGTGGGTACGGTGAGAAGCAGGGAGCAAAATAATACTTTATAAAACATTTCTTATTGATTTCGAATTAAAGGTCTATTTATACAAATTTGTATTTAGCAATGACGTAGAACAAAGAAAGGTAGAGAAAAAAGTTAATATTTGAATGATATATGATATATGTTGTTGTTCAAGAGGAAGTTACACAAACAGCAAAGTGAATGATCTTAATCTTAGTGATTATTAAATAGGTGTTGGTTTAAATCAAGGTTACAAATAACAATATGTAGCCACGATCCCCTGCAGCTCCTAGAGACCCCCTCTTTTGTGGCAGCGCGGTCGCAGGGTGCTGCCGGAGCCAGCGACGGACCCGCCGCTGCTTCCAAAGGTGGGGGCTGGAGCAGGGAGCGTTCCGAGCCTTAGGAGGCTCTGCGGCGCACCCGGCTAGCGGGGCCGCCATTGTGGTTGCGCGCGCATGCGCCGTGAACGCGCATGCGCGGATGAGGCCAGGGAGTTTCGGCGGCCATTAGGGAGTCTCGCATGCGCAGTGGAATCGCGCACGCGGCCCCAAAATAGGAATAGCCTCCACGGGACTTCAATTCCCATGAGGCTAAGGGTGGAAGGCACCAGGGGCCCCAGAGTGGCCAATAGGGCTGGAGGATTGCCCTGCAGGGAGAATGGATACATTTGGCGGGGTTTTGAGAAGAGAGTGGGTCAGCACCAGGAGAAGCTAGGGGAAGGAGGTAGGGTGCAGGAGTCAGTGACTCCCTGTATTAGGCCAGCAGCCCCTGAGGCCCCAGATAGCCCTGAGCCACCCAGTAGTGTGAGTTGTGTCAGGGACAGGCCCTAGGTTAGGGACCCTGCCCCTTACTATCCAGAGCCAGTTAGGGAACCAGCGGATGCTGCACGTCCATCCAGAGGTTTGGGCTCAGACCTTCGCTGTCGCTGCAGCAGCCATCCAGGTGGGATCGCCCCGGACGATAGTTCCTGTATTCAGCCATCATCAGGATCCTTTGTGAAGTTCCTTGGCAGGCCCGGGCACTGGCGTGCTCGGCAGGTAACCATCACCAAGTGCACCAACTATACCATATATTCATACGGGACATAGTGGCTGCGCAGTCACACATATCTATCCCACTTGAGGGTGGGGGAACACTGTGTGTGGTTATTGGACATGGGGTGGGATCACCCGGTGAAAGGGGGTAGCGTCCTTCGAGACGCAGTAGTTAGTGTCTCCTCTAGGGAGGGACACCTGTTGATCATATGCAAAAGTACGTTTGCGCTAGTAAAGTCATTGGTTGTTTTACATGCTGTGTGTGGAGTGATATATATTGTCCTGCGAGGAACCACTCCCCCTCTGGTGGGAGCCATCGCAGGTGGAGGCGCTGCACCAAGTATGAGGTTACTCATATTGTTATACGTGCCCCAGGCTCTCCGTGGCAGAGGCTTAGGCCTCCTGTGAGCCTAACAGGTAAAGCACCACACTGGGTAATGCATATAGATCCCCTCACATACACCCTATCTGCGATTGGGGGGGGGATGTGGGTTACATTTGAAGGTACTGCTAAGATCAGACCTGGGGTGCCCTATTCTATTTTTTTTTTCAAATCATCCATCATTGTTGTAAAGTCCGGGCACAAGGTCCTTGCCTGGGCCTTGAGGCAATATCTTGAACCTCGCCGTGTGGTGGCGGTAGGAGGCCTTCCCGCAACTATACCCGCTGCAAAGGTCAGGTAATATATGTGTAAAATTCCTGGGTGGCCGCACACATGTGTCTTAGATGAAGAACACGATTCCACGTCCACATGGAAAACGATACTTTTCGTGGCAACCCACACCGAGGATATATGCCTGTCAGAGGCACCGTCCGCACTGATTATGACAGAGGGCCCGCCTGAGGGCTACCCCCTTGTATATGCAAAGAGCCATAGTGCCGTTGATAGGACTGTGATCAAAATGGAGGCTCCCTCATCCAGTGGGTCCCACCTAAAATTGCGTCCCCCTCCAAGTCAGGAAAGCGCACGTGTGCGCGACCGTCAGTCTGCCCAAAATTGTTCTGCAAATGCCTGTCCGGGTTTGGCGCAAAAGCCAGAACCCTGCCCCTGCAATGTGAGTGGCGCAGCGCAGAGCCAGAACCACTCCTTGAAAGAGCGTGCCCCTTCTCTAGATTCCACCATGGGGAGTGAACGCAGTGAGCCTCAGTCAGTAACTTCTGTTACCCCTAGGAAAGGTAAAAGATGTCGTAAACGGCATCCTCAGTTGTATGGAGCCTGGCTGATGAAAGGAGGGGACGTATCCTTTCTGTTGTGCCCCTGTTTGCAAAAGGACTTAAAATTGTCTGGTGGTATGGACTTTGACCCCATTAAGCTACTAATAGAATATCAGGTGGCAGAGGTGGATGAAGAGAGATGCATACGAGGTGTCTGTAACAAGTGTGACTTCCCAGGTGGCAAACTGACCTGGGGACCCAAATGTGCCTGCTGCGGAGCACAGTTCCTGAAGCCCGTGCTGCTGTGGCCTACAAAACTCGCCAAGAAAGGAGTGATCGACTTCAATACTGGGCCAGTCAATGCAGGTAACCAATCTATCTCCCTCACAGACGTTTCGGAGGACTCTTGCACTCTAACCATGGTTCCAGATCTGGTTCCAGAGTCGGTCCGAGAGCCAGAACCCATAGAGGAAGATGCGAATGACCTCTCTACTGGGGTAATCGATGCTGTTAACCCCTCTACCTCAACCACGGAAGTTTCGGAGGCTCCACGTGCTATAACCACGGTTTTAGACTTGGCTCTAGAACCACAAGAGTTTCAAGCTACATTGCCCAAAATGGACAGCTGCCAGGCGGTGGATGCACCGAGTCAGTGGGCTATAGCAGATGTTCCATGGGGTCCGTGCACCCCGGTTCTAGACTCGGTTCCACACTCAGGACTGCAGATTCCTCAACCGCAGATTCCGGAATCACAGGGTAAGGTGTCTCTACCCCCATCCTTTCTTAGTGATTTCAGCGACCCACAACCAGCCAGACGGCGGACCACCCAAGTGAAGCTGAAGCATCTGTTGCGGGCCATGCTGTGGGCCCACTGCACAGCGACATCCCTCGGCAGCAAGCACTGGTGCGGCCGGCGCCTCGGAAGAGTTACACGGCCATGGCGACTCCGAGTGTGTCGGAGGGACATCCGGAGACGGGACCGGAGGAGGAGGAACCATCGCAAGCCAGCGGAGTGGTAAGGAACCTCCTTACTCCCCACAGGCACCGATGGAGGTGTCCGTGGAAAATGCCCTAACTAAGGCTCATGCCCTGAGTGTGAGTCCGTGCGCTCCAACCCAAATGGTCCCAGGACTGGGACCCAATGCTCCCGAGTTTCCAGAAAGCGAGTGGACTGCCCCAGAAGTGCCGGGGACAGGTCCTATGACAGCCGGGGTGGAAACTGACAGCGTCACCGAGGATCTATTGGCCACCGTGAGTCAATGCAGCGGTGAGGCACCAAACCTTTACTCCCTGCAGGATGTGATGGAGATATCCGGTGAAGAGGCCCTGCTCGGCGCTTAATTCTACGCAAAGGATCACCAACTTCGTCTGTCTCAAGACCATGAGCTCGTCCCGAAGACATCACTTCAGAAGTTACTGATGGAGCCAACAAAGACTGTGCGGTGACCACTCTGGTAATAATTGCCTTCTTCATGCGCAACATGGAGCGCTTTATTCATCATGTGGTGGACAGAGGAAAAGGTCAGGGCCTCCCGGTATACCGCATGTGCGATGCGGATGGCTGGGTAAAGGTCTGGCTGAGAGACACTGTGCTATTCCTTCCACCGGGGAGAGGAAGTAGTATGGAACCAGTGACTGTTACCCCAGAGCATGATCTCCAAGAGATTATCCCGACGGAGGCTCACAAAAGTCAAAGCGAGGTTTCCCCACATTATCAGTTAGGGGCACCCCACAGTTGGTCTCGGCAAACAGCAAACACTCAGCTGGCCTCGAGTATTACTGTGGTTGTTATGTGGTTTACTAAGTCATATAAAGCCCATGTGATAAGTTGTATATTCTATGTACTGCATTTTTATTATATAACGTTTGTACATGGTTATGTCTGCTACCCAAGCGAGGTTGTTGGGATTTCACCAAGGGGAGAGTGTAGCCCAGGTCCCCTGCGGCTCCTAGAGACCCCCATCCTTTGTGGCAGCGCAGTCGCACGGTGCCGCCGGAGCCAGCGACGGACCCGCCAGCTGCTTCCAAAGGTGGGAGCTGAAGCAGGGAGCGTTCCGAGCCTTAGGAGGCTCTGTGGCGCACCCGGCTAGCGGGGGCCGCCATTGTGGTTACGCGCGCATGCGCCTTGATCGCGCATGCGCAGATGAGGCCAGGGAGTTGCGGCGGCCATTAGGGAGTCACGCATGCGCAGTGGAATCGCGCACGCGGCCCGAAAATAGGAATAGCCTCCACGGGACTTCAATTCCCATGAAGCTAAGGGTGGAAGGCACCAGGTGCCCCAGAGTGGCCAATAGGGCTGGAGGATTGCCCTGCAGGGAGAATGGATACATTTGGCAGGGTTTTGAGGAGAAAGTGAGTCAGCGCCAGGAGAAGCTTGGGGAAGGAGGTAGGGTGCAGGAGTCAGTGACTCCCTGCACTAGGCCAGCAGCCCCCGAGGACCCAGATAGCCCCGAGCCACCCAGAAATGTGAGTTGTGTCAGGGACAGGCCCCAGTTTAGGAACCCTGCCCCTTACTATCCAGAGCCAGTTAAGGACCCAGCGGACGCTGCACGTCCATCCAGAGGTTTGGGCTCAGACCTTCGCTGTCGCTGCAGCAGCCATCCGGGTGGGATCGCCCCAGACGGTAGTTCCTGTATTCAGCCATCATCAGGAACCTTTGTGAAGTTCCTTGGCAGGCCCGGGCACTGGAGTGCTCGGCAGGTAACCATCACCAAGTGCACCAACTATACCATACATTCATACGGGACATAGTGACTGCGCAGTCACACATATCTATCTCACTTGAGGGTGGTTATTGGACACGGGGTGGGATCACCCGGTGAAAGGGGGTAGCGTCCTGTGAGACGCAGTAGTTAGTGTCTCCTCTAGGGAGGGACACCTGTTGATCATATGCAAAAGTACTTTTGCGCTAGTAAAGTCATTGGTTGTTTTACATGCTGTGTGTGGAGTGATATATATTGTCCTGCGAGGAACCACTCCCCCTCTGGTGGGAGCCATCGCAGGTGGAGGCTCTGCACCAAGTACTTGGTTACTCATATTGTTATATGTGCCCCAGGCTCTCTGTGGCGGAGGCTTAGGCTGTGAGCCTAACAGGTAAAGCCTAACAGGTAAAGCACCACACTGGGTAATGCATATAGATCCCTCACATACACCCTATCTGCGATTTGGGGGGGGGGGGGAATATGGGTTACAAATAAATGACAGCATGTAACAATTATTTATACAGTCAAAAGTTGACAATGAAATTGAAGGAATTATGGGACATATTTACTGTGTTGTTAAACAATTAGGGGCCTATTCGAGTAGTCTCGGTAACCCACTGTTGGCCAAAATGCCTAATGTTGGAAAGCCTTGATAAGTGGGTGATAAAGGCATGAATCACCATTTTTTTGCTGCCGTCCAAAACACATTTCCGGGTTAGCGGCGATAAGCCACTTATCGTCAGTTTTTTAAACTCGTGCAATTCTATTAGCCTTGATTAGCTTATCGAGGCTAATCATGGCTCTAGAATGGCGATTTTCTCCCAAAATCCTCACGCCGGGAAAAGTTGGCGTGAAGCTTTATGCACAAAACAAAAATGATAACCCCTCCAAAAGCGCTAACCTACACTAAAATAATGAGTGCTAACAGTATGTGCTAAATGTGCTGAAACAATAAAAATTGCTAGTGCAACAACTGGTGAGTAACAAAAATACTGTGAATTAAGCGGCTAGGTAACAATAAAGACAGGTTATTCCAAACCTGATAAATACAATGAACAAACAATATAAAGTCCCCTGCGCTAAAGTCCAAGATACCGTGATCTCATAGGCAGTCTCTGGTCTTTAAGATGGTAATTGGCCTTTTGGTATAGATGCTTCAGATGGAATATTGTCCTTGTAAATGGATACACCGTCTGGAATGACAGATACAAGACACACTTGATTGCGCAGCGTATTTCTGCAATCAGAGCCCTATCTGAGAGTGAGAGGAATACTACTCACATAATGGACGCCAATGCAGACAGTTGAGAGGATCTGTGCTTGCTCCCCTTCTCCTCTGCTCCTCTCACGAACCCCACGTGGAGACTGCTTGCTGGAGGCGACCACAATCTTCAATCTCGTCAGGGGTTAACTCGTTGCGAAATCCCACCGATATGTGACAAGGATAGGCACAATATAGTGTAGTATGAAGTGACCTTTATTAAACTAAAAACACTTTTAAATGATAAAAACACTCACATGGTGCAATACTGGACCGTATTGCTCAAAATGCCGTCCGCAGCTTGTATACCCTTCTGCCGCAATGGAGAGGATCCCTGCACACTGACACGCTGTCGACTCGGCGTGTGACGTCAGTGCTGCTGGAAGCTCTCCCTGGGGTCAGGCTACGGGTGCTGAGATGGCTCAAAGGACTAAGCTCCTCCTCCCTACGCGTTTCGTGACACGTGGTCACTTCGTCAGGGGATGGTGGAGCTTAGTTCGTGATGCCCTATATACAAACTCAGATGGAGGGAACCTCCTACTGGGGGTGGGACTTAGCTGTGATGTCAAGCCAAGGGAGGATCAGCTGGGATAATGACAGCACGATCGGGGTTGTTCCCTGGGCATTAACATGCGCGCGCCCTCAGGTTGTTTGGAAAAAGGCAAAAGTTAATTAATGACAGTGTTAACAATGAATAAAATTAAAAACAAATAAAATGACACTCCTCACATTTATGGCCAATGATTGCCATAATATACACACATAAGGAATAATCAACAAATCATGAATGGTGGATTAAAATATCCCATTAACTAAAATGGAATATACTTAAGAGTCCCTTAAAAAAGCTGCAAGGTCGAACTCAATGTTGAGGCCTAGGGGGGTCAAGGTCCTGAGTGTGTATATCCAGTAACTTTCTTTTTTAGAGACTGTATTGAGCCTGTCCCCCCCACGCCAGCTACTTTTTGGATTATCAATCCCTACACATATAAGCCCTTCAGGACTCTGCTGATGATGCTGTCTGAAATGATTTGAGACACTGTGTGTCTCGAGACCCCTCTTAATGTTGTAAACGTGTTCTGCGAACCGACGTTTGAGGGGTCTCCCCGTGCGGCCCACATACTGTAGCCCGCATGGGCATTCCAGTAGATAGACACAGAAATTGGTTTTGCAGGTGATGAAAGATTTGATGTTGAAATTCTTTCCTGTCACATTGGATTGAAAAGTCTTTGTTTTTTTACTATGTTTACATCCGATACAGCCATTACATGTATAATAGCCTTTGAGATCATTTAGCCATGTGACATGGTGATCTCTTAGGCTGTCTAACGGACAACTAGGTGATAAAGAGGATTTTAGATTCCTTGCTCTTTTGAACACTATTTTCGGTTTATCGGGTAGGATGTTCTTGAGGACTGGATCTCTCTGGAGAATGCCCCAATGTTTGGTTAGCGTTTTAGATATAACTGGAGCTAAACCACTATACTGTGTGATAAAAAACGGAAACTGGGCTTGATCATTACCAGTCATCCATCCCCTCCCACACAGCAAGGATGCTCTATCGATTTTATTGACCTCTTTGATCGCAAGATCCAATTCATCATTCCTATACTCCCGTTCAATGAATTTAGTTTTCAACTCCCTGATTTGTTGTTGGTATACAGAGCTTTCTGAGCAATTCCTCTTAACTCTAAGCGCCTGCCCCTTGGGGATGTTGCGCAGCCAGTTGGGGTGGTGATGGCTGGAGGCCAATAAATACGTATTGGCGTCTACTTCTTTACTGAAGGTTTTTGTATGAATTATGCCATTCACTACGTACAGGGAGAGATCGAGAAAATTGATAGAATTTTTATCCTGACTGAACGTGAACCTCAGATTCCTTGTGTTGTCATTCAAATATAGTTTGAATTCCTCCAGTTGGTCCACTGACCCCCTCCAAACACACAGCACATCATCGATGTATCTCTTCCAGAGCACCAAGTTTGCACCGAACGGGTTGGAGGACCTGATATGGTCCTCCTCCCAGATGGACATGAACAAGTTAGCATAGCTAGGTGCAAACCTGGTTCCCATGGCAGTGCCGCATGTCTGGAGGAAGAACTTATGGTCATAGCTGAAAAAATTATGCATCAAAATAAATCTGATTCCATCCAGAATAAAATGTTTCAATTTCTCATCCACTTCAACATCCTGTTCTAAAACTCTTTGGATTGCATCTAGTCCCATCTGGTGGTCTATGACCGTATACAATGAGACCACATCACAGGTGACCCACCACAGATCTTCCCCCCACGTCAGGTCCTGTACAAGATTTAACACCTGTGACGTGTCCCTTAGATACGACGGGACCTGTACTACATATTTCTGAAGTAGATGATCCAGAAATTGGGAAAGGTTCGAGGTGAGGGAACGGATCCCAGATATTATTGGGCGGCCGGGGGGTCTGGTGAGGCTCTTGTGGATCTTCGGGATGAAATAAAACACAGGGATTCTGGGCTGGTCAATCATAAGGAATTCCCTTTCTCTAGTGCTAATAACATCATCCCGAAGACCCTGATCCAAAAGAGCTGCCATTTCTTCTCTGAAGGAGTCTGTTGGGTTGGACTCTAATTCCTGATAGGTGACATTATCTCCCAGAATTCTGAGTGACTCCTCTTTATAGTATGCGGAGTTCATCACCACGACTCCTCCCCCTTTGTCCGCAGCTTTAATTACTATCTGGGAATTGGACTCTAGTGATTTTACTGCTGCTTTTTCTTCCTTACTTAGGTTTTGCTTGCGGCACTTAAAATCATTACTGGCTACCTCTAAGTCCGAGATTACCATATCGGCAAAAGTATCTACAAAGTTTCCCTTCATACCTCTCGGGTAAAAGGTAGAGGGCTTTTTGAATGGAGTGAGGGGAGGTTTTGTCCCCCCTGGATTGGTATTTGGTAATAGCACAGATCTACTTACTGCGTCTTTAATGTAATATTTCTTGAGGGAGATTTTCCTCAGAAATCTGTGGACATCAACAAAGATGTTAAACATGTTGGGTCCACTCACCGGGGCAAAATTCAAACCTCGAGATAGTACATCCAGTTCAACTGGTTTTAGATCTACGCTGCTTATGTTAAACACATTGCTCTTTACCAATCCCTTTGAGGGTTTGGCCTTCTTTTTCCCCTTCCTCTTCCTTGTGCCTCCTCTTTTCCCTCGAACTCTTCCATTCTCTGTCTTTTCTTTTCTAACCTTACTTGTTCTTGCCTGTCTGACTGGACTCGTGTGTCTCTCCACTGTTCCCGCATTGGTGCTCTCCCCAGGCGCTGTTCTAAAAAAGAATTCTTATTTTGGTTATTTGTTTCATAGTTATCTCTATGGGTTCTCTCTAGGGGTGATCTCTCACGGTAATGGTGACCCTCATAGTGTCTATCAACCGGCGATCTATCCCTATACTCGCGCCCCGAATGGGGTTGTTCTTCTAGAAACTCCTTCTGTGCGCCCGAGTCTCTCTGATCTTGTTTGGTAGATTTCTTTTTCCCTTTGCCTGTATTGGAGCTAGGTTTAATATCTTTTACAGAAGGGTCACCTTTCCTTTCCACTGTTGTGTTTTCTATCTTTTCACTTCTAGTGGAATCTATCCTGCCCCTGGGTGTATCGGATATTAAATTTGACTCGTGACTTCCTGCTTCTGCTTCAACAATTGCAATTATTTTTTCAATTTTCCAGTTTCTCTGTCTATTCTCGTCATAATCTTTCTTGTCCCTGATGAATTTTTTATGCTTAGTCAATTTCACTTCCTTTTCAACCCTATCTATTCGTGACGATGTCTTTTCTTCTAGGCTTTTATACTCAGGAAGCTCTATGAAGGGTTCCAACTGTTCTTTAATGGAATTAATTTGTCCATCCAGAGCTTCCAGTGTAGTGGCCCTACGCTTAATAAGGTGTAACATGAGATTGACTGAGCATGTATCTAATATACAATTCCATTCTTTCAGGAATTCCTCATCCTCATAGTCTGATGTTGGTGGTTTCAGGACTCTGAGTCCTCTGGGAATTCTTTTATTCTCAAGGTACTGTTTGAGAGTAAATGTTTCCCAGATCTGCCTCATCTCCTGTGTCAGTAATTTTTCTAACTTTGAAAACTGAGTCTCCAAGCTCTCCTTATCTGTTTCCATAAGGTCATTGGCATCATTGAAAAAACCTGCTAAGGTCTGTACCCTCAGCCATTGATGGTGTGGTTTGCTGCTGAGGGGTTAAGGAATACTGCGAGTGGTGTTGCTGGGAGTGGGAGTGCTGTTGCTGGGAGTGGGAGTGCTGTTGCTGGGAGTGGGAGTGCTGTTGCTGGGAGTGGGAGTGCTGTTGCTGGGAGTGGGAGTGCTGGTGCTGGGAGTGGGAGTGCTGTTGCTGGGAGTGGGAGTGCTGGTGCTGGGAGTGCTGGTGCTAGGAGTGTGAGTGCTGGTGCTAGGAGTGTGAGTGCTGGTGCTAGGAGTGGGAGTGCTGGTGCTGGGAGTGCTGCTGGTGGCGCAGTTGCTGAAGGGGTGGATGGTGGTGGCGTGCTTGCTGGTGGGCAGCTTTTGGAGGCTCTTCCATTGGAACAAGGAGAGTCCAGTCAGCACCAGCCAAGCTCTGACCCTAAACCTGCTCGGAAGAAACGTGTGGAGAAGCCACGTAATCCTCGCTTCAATGACCAGGAAAATACAGCTCTTGTCACTGGCATTCTGGAGCACTATGACAGTATATATGGACATTTACTAGGTAAGTGTACATTTACATTTATTATTCAAATACATGTGATCCTAGGTCATCTGAGTTTTGTTCATATGCAAATATGGCTTCACAATATCTTTCTATGTTAATTAGTCTGGAAACACAGCTTTTTATCATGCCTTACAAGGACAACTAAACACAGGCGGTCAATTTGCCATAACTGCATACAATATGAATGCAACCTTGCTTACATGTATAGGTTTAGTAGTGAATGCTCATGTGCTTCACATATTACACATAAAACAGCATGTTTGCTATCTCTTGGAACAGCTAGCAGTGTAGGAAACTGGTGCTTATATTATTATTAATTTACCTCATATATTTGATATGTTTTTCAAGGGCGGACAAGTTCAGCAAGCAGAAAAGAAATGTGGGACACAATAGTCATTGGTGTCAATGCGTGTGGGAATCATGTAAGGGACAAGCGGAATTGTCACAAGAGATTTGATGATATTAGGTCCAAATTGAAAAAGAAAATACAACACCAACGCGTGCATGCTACTGGCACTGGAGGTGGGCCCACACCACAACGTCTCATATTAAGTCCATTGGAGGAGCTGCTTCGGGCAAAATTACTTCCCGTCGTCGTGGAAGGCTTACCTGGTGACCGTGATATAGGAATTTACCCCTCACAATTTCCACCAGGTGAGAAATATTACTGTACTAGGCGTGTCGTTGCTTACAGTTATTTTGCATAGTTACACTGCTTTTTATACTGTCTTCACAATATAAGCATACCTGCATCTATATATGTATATGTCTGATTCTGTATATATATATATATCTAAATAGACATATATGTTGTAGTCCTACTAAAAGCAGTAACTAATATAGCACGTGCCATTGCGTGCTCATTTACATGTGAATTCCCAAAATGCATTGCTGCAGTGGAAGCAATTGATGGTGGGCGAAGATGGGGAACAACAGGGTAGTACACATGTGTAACACATGTTAATGAGAAATTATTACTAGCTACAGGTACAGAACAGAAATATGTAGAATATTATTGTGTATTTATTTATTTTACTCCGACAAACATGACATTACTGCCTATTTTAAGCATGCATCAAATATATTGCATGCAACGGCCTACAAACATCACTTGCACTAACACATCTATAGTTGTTTATGAAAAGGTCCATTTTTGCTTTATGTCATATACAGACAGCATAATGAGGCACATGTATCATATTTTATGTCATTGTTTTCATAACTTCAAAACTGCACACGACTATTTAGCTCATCTACCATTGTGTTAAAGCAGCTGCAATTAATATCTCATCACAGCATACACTTCAACAGAGGGGGTGGGGTTCAGCACACACACTAATTACAGCCTCATTTTAGGGGCAACTTAGTTCACACCATTTTCACCTGTTTCAAGTAATTGAAAGGTGTGGCTCATTAGGCTTTTTGGGGAAGGGAATACCGTTCTTACAACCTGACTAGCACAACTGAAGTTAATCACACTCATTTGAAAGCTTCACTTTAGCTACTAAATGCCCCAAAAACTCATTACTTATCAAACCGTACGTCACACATTAGTTCACTCATATCTATAGTTGAACTACTATCAACGACACATTATCACACACTGCATGTGTTGTCTTGTTTAGTCACAGCCACATTCATGTGTGCCACATCTTATATTAATGTACCACACATATCCTCTACCAAAAGCAACACTTTTTGCAATATGACCACCTTCATGATAACCATTGTGAATGGTCATCTCATGATAGTTATGTACATTATGATACTGATATCACTACACAACATATGATTTTTATGTACAAATTTAATGTATTTTTCCTCACGCATTACTGCAGAACCATAGTATGTTGTATGTTAGGGAACTCAAAACTTCTAAGTACACAGGCATGTACATTGTTATTACAACTATTTATGTTCACTTTCACACACACATTTTGGGTTAAGGAAATGATGCTGTTAGGTACTCATAAATACAGAACATACAATAACTGTTTGTTCAATATTTACACATGTAAATGTAAAACTTATGTTATTGTTATATATAGTTGCCCCTGAAGGACATGTGTCACCTGAGACTGAACAAGTGTCTTCACCTGGGTCAGCCAGCTCAACACACCTAGAAGGTGAGTGTATCAGTTGGTGGCCATATAATATGTGCTCTTCTATATGTTATGTTGTCATGTTCATTATTTGTTTTGCACATCTTCTTTAAATAGGATTACTTAGTGTCAGTGAAAATGAAGTGTAAGGCAACTTGTATTGTGTTAGTGATGTTAACTATCATGTAGGAGTTGTGAGTTTACAGCAAGTTTTCATTCACTCATATTTCATTCTGAGTCCAAACATTATTCTTAAGTCAAGGTAGTTTTTAATGTGAGGTTATAAAACGTATGGAAACATGTTAGTTGTTACTTATGACACAGTGCAATTACATAGTAACACAGCAGAGATTAACATGACATTTAATAATTTGTACATTTATTTGTAGAACATGATGAAGAGGATTATGATGATGATGATGATGACGCCACCGCCATACACACACAAATAGAAGCAAGTGACCATGAAGACGTTCCAATTGAAACTGTTTTACCGGCAAATCGTCCAGCAAATACGACATACGATGCAATTGTAGCTTCTGAGGGAAAAATTGTGGAAGCAGAAAATCGTCGCCATTCTGACTTCATGATAGTGCTGGAAAGGATGATTGCACTGCAGGAAGAAACAGTTTCACAATTGGCACATCTCCACAGAGTCTTCATTGAAGTGCCGAAACAGTTGCAAAAAATCAACACCTCATTCGAAGCATTAGTTGTTCAGCAAACACAAGCTAATTACTGGAGAATGACTAATGTACCACAATTCAACACCTCCCAGCCAGGATCTGTTCATGCAGGTCAGTTTTCACCACATTCATCTGATATTCATTCACCAGGCCCAAATGTTACCGGTCAAGTAGCAGAGATTGCTGTGCAGGTTCCTGACGACATACTACCACTGCCATCTGTACAAAATCAGCAGCTGACACCTACAAAGGAGCCCACAAAAACAAAATACAAGCAGTTACTACTGACCAGTTTTTGGTCAAAAACAACAAAAGACACACATGAAACAGACCAACCATCACTTGTGCAGTGTCTACCAACTTGCTCACAGTCACTACCCAAAAGCCCTGTAGGTGAATCACTGCCCAAAAGCCCTGTAGGTGAATCACTGCCCAAAAGCCCTGGTGGTGAATCACTGGCCACAAGCCCTGTAGGTGAGTCACTGGCCACAAGCCCCGTAGGTGAACAGTCACTGCCCAAAAGCCCTGTAGGTGAGTCACTGCCCACAAGCCCTGCCCGTGAAGTGCCAGAGGCCACTCAAAGTGGCTCTGCTGTGCCTAAAGTTGGTGGCAAAAGAAAAAGGAAAATTCAAGAGACAACAAGCAGGCCTGTTACTCGCTCGCAAAAGGAACAAAAAAAATAAATGTTATAATTCAGAAAATATGTCTTTGGCCTTGTTTTGTTGACTTCACATTATCTAATTACTATTGTATGTATGCTGAAGACTGTGTTGTTTCCAAACTTTCAAGTATGTTCTTGTACACGTGAAGTTTTGGAAATGTTTACACTCCTAATTAATGAATAGTGTTCTAAATATTTATGTTTTAATCGTCTGTTCAGTAATGGTCCACCAGGAGCCAGTTGCTAAGTTTAGAGAAGCTGCCATTGACTTTGCAGCAAAACATTGCATTTGGGTGTGTTAATTGATGTAATCATTGCATGTGCATATTATTTTCATGCAATTATAAAAGCACCTATTTAACTGCAAACATCTTTCTTGTACGTGTACAGCAGGATTTTTTGTTACATATTACTTACCTTTGCTGCCCATTGTAATGTTGTCCTTTAATCATTTATGTGTTCTTGTTTCAAGAACATCTCTGAATTGATACTAATATATATGTAGTATGTATTGATATATGCACACACACACACACACACACACACACACAGACACACACTGTGTGTGTGTGTGTGTGTGTGTGTGTGTGTGTGTGTGTATATATAGTGCTATATAAACTGGTATAGATGTATTTACAAGAAACATACACTTCATGCTTCCTTGTGAAAACACAGTATTTTAATAATACAGGCCTAATGTTTGAGAAGTATACTAAGTGTGAGCCTCTAACATTATTGGGCGCAAACAAATGTTTATTACTTAATTCACTCATGTTTATCACCATTTAAATAGGTTTCATACAAGGCCTACTTACTGCCATCAATATGTTGTGTGTACTCCAGCAATATTTAAAAAAAAAAAAAAAATATTACTTTTTATATATATATATATAATATATATATATATAAAAAAAAAAAAAATAATATTTTTTTATATATAATATATATATATATATATATACATATACACATACACATACACATACACACAATATACATATAGTACAATATACACTTTATATATATATATATATATATATATATTTATGAGATAGATATATTTATATATATATATAGATACACATGTATTTAAACTCATGCAGACAGGGACTTAACCAGACTTTCAAATACACACAGAAATGTGGGAAAAAAACATTTCATTTTGCAGGTGTGTGTATTTACTGATATGGCTGTCTAAGCACTATTTTCACACAGTGCTCATTGTTATTTTGCAAGAAAACTCAATGTTACTGAATGAAAAGTGTACTAATGTTTTCAAAAACGAGATAAAAAAAGGATACATGTTTGTCCCACATGCGGCTATCACTAACCACAAATGTTCAAGCAATTATAACTAGAAATCCAATTGGCGTTTGAAATAAGGAGTTACAGTTTATACTTTTGTTGACCTTGAAAAGGAAACACAGCAATTTGTTAGCCACTGAGCAGTTTCATTTTGATGAGCAAAGAACAGATACCTGCACACATCTTTTGTGCTACTCTGCAATGGCTGATGAATTGGTGACAATTATGAATCCGAATTTAGGTTATAAATACATGATTTCAGAAGCTATTTTATCAACTTGCGGACATCAAGCAAGCACACGCCAAATCTATGATTTGATTCGAGCAAAATATCCTTATTACCAAAACCGTCGGCATGCGCGCAATTTTAATTCATCAATAAGATTCACTTTATCAACAAATGACTTTTTTGAACGTGTGCAGGATAAGCTAGAACACAACTATGGTTTCTGGAAGATTGCCAAAGAAAAACATTTCACCGTGAAAGAAGGCACATATATTGTGGTTAAAGGCATATTTATTCCTAATGCCAATAGCAATGGATCCGCTACTACTGTTCCGTGTGAATCGATAGCTGCTGCAATATCTGCACCCTCCATTCCTGAAACCCACATTGTACATGAACATAACTACTATGATTCTGTACCAAGCCTTTCAGCTGAAAATGCATTGGAATGGGTACCCGAAGAAATGAACCTACCTCCCGACCAATTGTTTGAAGAAAGCAGTGGCGATTCCTATGAGCGCTTCATGGAGGAGATGTGTTTCATACTGGATTCAGCGTTTGGGTCAAGCGTGGATGAAAATGCCTTGCATTTCTGGAGTGACCAGTTGCAGGCAGACGAAGAGTTAATTCTAGAAGAATGGTAAATATAACAATCGTTATGCGTTGACTCTGCGTTTACATTTTTTTTTTTTGTCTAACCACCATTTTCCCTTTCAATGCGTGGATACAGCGTAACATAGCAGACTGCATAACATGTAGCGATCACAAATAAATTGTTTCCGAATACAATATAGTAGAACCTGAAAGAGTAGTACACATTGCTGACGGAATAAATATACGTACTTTCCTATCACTTTAAACATATTAGCAAAATTTTACCATAACTCTAACACATACCTGTTTTGTTATCATGCTACATCTACAACATTTAAAAGCGGGTCCACCACGTATGACGTGGGACCCTTGTCATGGCCCAAGGCGTCCTTAAAAAGGATTATGGATGTAAGTCCCGCCCCCAAGCGACGTGCGCGCCTCAAAGCCTATTGGCTTTCATGTTTTGTTATAGTAACGGTAACTGCAGTGTGTCATACAGTGGGGGCGTCAACTGGGCGTTAGCCGAATGTTAATTGAGTGGGAGGAGTGTTAGCGTGCGTTTCACGCTGGTTTAACATGACGTCACACGTATTGCATTTGCGCATTGTGTTATCGGCCGTCCTTTCTGTCCAAACACGTCTGTTTAAAAAGAATACAGATGTACTCGTTTAGAACGAATGTAGTTTCGTATTCATTGTATTTGAAATAAAGATTGTATGTTTAATCATATTTTCAACCTGTATTGAACGCACAACGTACGCTTTGTTTTGCGCATGCGCAAACAGTTAGTGCAGCCAAGCCTGAAGTGCGTGCGCACACTAAGATGTGCGCGCACATTTTTCAGTATACAGGCAACGTTCACATCATATACATAGTTATGCCTGCTACAAATTTAAGGAAACATTACATACTGATGTACACTTGTACTTCTAAAATATAAGTGAGTGACGTGTGTATGTACACAATCATATAGAGCTGTGTAACGCGTTGTCACGGATACATATATAGTAAGGTGCCATCTTTGACCATCATGTGTTTGCTGTATTTCAGAGATGTCGGGGAAGATACAATCGGATCAATGTATGATTTCAGAAGAGTCTACCTTTATATGAGATGATTGTGAGGAGGAGCCACCGACTACTATACTACATATGGAACTAATTTTATATTGCTTGCAGCGCTTATTAACAAACAATTAAAAATGTGATACACTTATGCCTATATTGCATAAGCACTTAATTAACATAATGATGTTGCAAAATAGTGCCTCATGAATTTTTATTGAGTGTTCTTTAATGACTACTATCATTTTATGGCATGGTGTGTTTTATATATAACAACCATTCCCACTCTGCTAACACATTTGTGTATTCTATTGTGTAATGGAACGTATGACTGTCGAAACTATGTAACAATAATAATAAGAATAATAATAATAATTATAATATGAGCATGTTCATGTTGCGCTGCTAGTTGTACACAGCGCTTTACAGACACATTTTTCAGGCTCAGGTCCCTGGCCCGTGGAACTTACAATTTATTTTTGGCCGCCTGAGGCACAGGGAGATAAAGTGATTTGGCCAAGATCACAAGGAGCCGACACCGGGAATTGAACCAGACTCCCCTGCTTCAAACTCTCAGTGCCAGTGTGTGTCTTTACTCACTGAGCCACTCCTTCTCCCAATGTAAAGGACACTTACAACCAACTAGCCCTTTATTGTTAAAAATCTCTTGTTACATGGGTATGTTGATAAAATGGTTTGGGACTGTAGCAATTAATGTTATTGGCCAGATGTTGTGGTCCCCTACAATGCATGATGTTCTGAATATGACATCAACATCATGTAATGAAGTACGTTTCTGTGTATATTTCATTAACCTAACTAACTATAGTTTACTGTGTTTATTAAACTTTCTAAAAATACATCGTATAGTCAATATGATGATATAAGCTACCATAATAAAGCTGGTGTTATCATTTGTCGGTGTTATACATGGATCCTACACAAATTGATTCAGACACAAACAGTTGTCTTAAAAAGTGTGTCTATGCTAATGTGCACGTGATTGACGTTACAATTGTGAGAATACTTGATAATTATCATCATGATAATGATGAAGTGACGTGAATTATATAGCAAAAATATTACCAACATTGTCATATAGGTAAATTAGAAATGCTAAATGACTGTAACATTTGCAACAAAATAGTGTTTGTGATAAAATGTGAGTAATCATTTTTGAATACAATGCACATGAAAGCTCAAGAGTAGCTAAATGCATATACATGATATAGAAAGTACATGTATGTTACATTTGTCTTTAAAACAATATGTTGTGGTTTTACTTCAAAGAATTATAGGAAGATTGAGGTAGGCACATCTTATGAGAGATGTCAGCAAATATACATACCATGATCAGTCATACTGGAGATATACCTATAATGCAAAGGAACAATATATAAATTGCAAACATTGACATGCCATCTTCAGTACCGTAAACAACACAGCAAAGTGTGTATTTGGTGTTAAATGTGCAACACCATGTATATTTAATCACATTCAAAATGTAAATGAGCCTGGTGTACACATCATATGGATGTACATGTTACACTGCACCAATAACATTGTATGTAAGCATACTAGAAGCATGAATGAGTATGGGCATAATATGTGTATTGTGTTAGCATAAGGAACAACACAATGCTAAAATATTAGTGCTTTGTTACCCCAGTTGTATTCACATACACACAACTAAAGTACAATTGAAGAGGGATTATATAACCTGTGCAACAATAACATACCGGTGCCACATCCCTTTGTGCACACAGCAGAGAAAAGAAAGGTGTGCAACCCATATTCATCTGTGTCCTAACAGAAGGTTATATAAAAAAACATTATTGTTAAGATAACATAATGTAAGTATAAAAGTAGAACTTGGAACATATCTGTTTTTACTTACAAGAAAAAAATGAATTGATGAGATTCTGGCGTGTCTGGCCACCACTGGCTGTTTGTTCATTTTCAGCAGCTACATGGGTGGGATGCTCGTCTACCAAAGGCTCAGCTAGGTCTGATTGTACATTGTGCCTGAGTGCAACATTGTGCAAAATGCAACAGGCAAGGATAATATCAGAGACTTTTTGAGGCTTGTATAGAAGAGCCCCACCAGTTCTGTCCAGACACCTAAATCTGGTCTTGAGTAGGCCAAATGTCCTCTCTATAACAGATCTTGTAGATATATGGGCTGCATTGTACCTCTCCTCTGCTTCAGTTTGAGGGTTTAGCACCGGAGTCAAGAGCCACGGCCTAATTCCGTATCCTGAGTCACCTATAATGAATGGAGCACACATAAGCTGACATTAGTGATCAAATGGTACAATGCCAACATTCCTAAATAAAAATGTGTTTTGTGTTATAACATGTAAATGTGTACTCACCCAGCAGCCAACCATATTCAAAATGTCCCTCTTCGAACGCATGGAAGACTGAAGAGTTCCTCAGGATAGAGGAATCGTGACTGGAACCAGGGAATTTGGGTACCACATGCATTATCCTCATCGTCGCATCACATACCACCTGTACATTGAGTGAATGGTAGTGCTTCCGATTGCGGTACACATGCTCACTCTGACTAGGTGCAATCAAAGCAACATGTGTGCAATCGATTGCACCCAGCACACATGGTATCCCTGCTATATTATAAAAGCCAGTCCTGACTTCCAGCCACTCTGTCGCCTCTGTAGGAAAATGAATATAATTCCTAGCGCGTCTATTGAGTGCATAGAGAAACTGGGTCAAGGCCCGCGAGAATGTAGATTGCGAGACCCCGCCCACTATGCCCACAGTTGTCTGGTATGACGCGGAAGCAAGATAATGTAATGAGCACAGCATTTTAACAAGCCCAGGGACTGCACGACCTCTGGCTGTGAAAAAATCTAAATCTCCCCTTATCTCCTGATATAGAGCTAAGATTGCTGCTGAACTCAAACGATAGCGACTTACAATCTCCTCCTCACTCATCCCATCTAACAGGGTTCTCTCCCTGTACAGACGCGGACGAGGCACAACTTGTCTCCTCTGTCTTCTCCTCTGATCTCCTGTCCCTCTCCCTGTCCCTCGGCCTGTCCCTCTCCCTGTCCCTGTCGTATCCGCGTCACTGTCCCTGTCACTGTCCCTCGGTGTGTCCCTCCCTTGCCCTATATGATTGTCTTCATCATCAAGCATGTCATAGAAAAGAATGTTCCTCCGTCTCCTAAACAATCTCAACATTTTGAAATGAGTAGCTGTGAATGAGCAGGTAATGGGCGTCCTTTAAATAGGTATAATGATGTCAGGTGACATAGTAAAATGCAAGGTTTTACATGAACATAATAAAGTACTTGTGTGGCAAGCTGTGTGCAGTTGTTGTGTGTATTCTGCAGGGAATGATGATATTTGCCAATGATGTGACGTGATGCTTTGTAGAAACATTGCTTGCAAATAAATAGTTGCATGTGCAATGCATGTAAAACTTGTGAACGCAAGAGTCAGTCATGTAATGAGACAAAAAGGCTGGGATTGATGTGGGAAAAGTTTTGTGTAACATGTGTAATTAGCCATGTTATTGTGACATGTTGCCAACAATGAATAGTAGTGTGCATATGCATGCATTTGTGTAATGAGGATAGTTGCTATAGAATGAGTTTACAAGGTGTCCCAATGATGAATTACTGTACATGTGCGTATAAGTTAGGTTGAAGTGCTTGTAATGCAACGGTTATAATGTAAATATGCAATGTGATTGCGCGTCCAATAAGTGACGTCATGAAAATAGGGAGGACCAAACGTAGATGTAAACATGAGAATTTAGATGTACATGAACGTTTAAAGATGCGTGACACATTACAAGCATTGTGTAATGTAAAGGAACATGAATATACGGTGTATGTGTGACATGTGTGACATGTGTAACATCATGTAAACAATTGTCGATCAATTCAGTAAAATGTGTGCTATGATGTGAGGTTCTCCTTTAAGAGTTGAGTATAGTATTTTCCCTTGCCACATCATCACATGATGAGTAATGTGACCCGCAAATGCTGCAAACATGTAAAAGTATAATGTTATGCAAATAATACACGTCAGCCGTGACACAATGCAGGGAATGCCCCCCACACTGTAATGCAAATGACGTTTGTATTGTGAGCAATGAAACGTAAACAGTACTATACTGTTATACGTCCCCGCTCCATTGACTCCATTGATGTACAGAAGATTTTTTTTTTCTAAGTGCCGTTCCGGCAGCCTTAGCGATCGTTCTCCCGTCCAAACTGCCAACTTTAGTTGGCGGGAGAAATCGGCCATAACATCTCAATTTCGTAGTGCCGATCAGCCCCGATAAGCTGATTTTTTTTGTTGAATCCAGCCGATTTAAAAAAGTGGCGATCAGTGGCGAAAACAGGCTTATCGGCAGCCGACTGGCCATAACAAAATAATCGGCTCCGAAACCTGGCGAAATCAAGCACTTATCGGCGCTTACTGAATCTCAAACCCAATTTTGGCTATAAAATGGTGATAATTCCCTTATCAACGCTTACTGCATGAGGCCCTATATGTGTTTCTGGATAATAATGTGAATATTTGTAATAATCTGTGCTGGTAACTTATCACTTTGTGTGTTTTTTATATATCTTTTCCTCAATACAAATATATATATATTTAAATGTGGCTAATGATGATATTAATTGGTAGGTTGGGAATCTAGTATCCAAATATTATTTTATATTTGTTGGAAAAGGAGAGGTGATTAGAATTAAATTGTATTCAATTTGTAAAGAAAGATGGGAAGATAGATGATGGGAAGATAGAAAGATAGATGATGAGAAAATAGAAAGATAGATGATGGGAAGATGGGATGTTAGATGATGGAAAGATGGATGATGGGAAGATGGGAAGATATATGATGGAAAGATAGATAGATAGATAGATAGAGAGATAGAGAGAGAGAGAGAGAGAGAGAGAGAGAGAGAGAGAGAGAGAGAGAGAGAGAGAGAGAGAGAGAGAGAGAGATAGATAGATAGATAGATAGATAGATAGATAGATAGATAGATAGATAGATAGATACAATATTGGCTGCACCTGTTCAAGGGCTTAAATAGCAGCCAATGACTTCCAGCCCCTGTCTGAGCATTGTATATGTATCCCTTTGTTCCTGGCCACCCTGAGCCTTCTAGTTCTTGAGCCTTCTAGTTCCTGAGCCTTCCGTGTGACTTGCCTGTCCCTGTGGCTTCCCTGTTCCAGAGGCTAGCCTGTTGCTGGGGCTTGCCTATCCCTGTGGCTTCCCTGTTTATTGGAATTCCTGTTGCTGACCCCGGACCGTGACACTGACCTCGCTGCCTTCCGCCTGCCCTTCCCTTTGCCTGGTTACCGACCATGGATGCTCTAACAGGACTCTGTACCTGGGCCCGGTTGTTTAATTTGCATCCCTACCTCAATCCTGCAGGTCAGCTTTCTGATTGGAGACGAGCACTGTCACATAATGCTCAGGTCACATATGAACCCCGCTGAAGTAGGGAGGTGCTGTCCATCCGGGGCCAAAACCTGGATAGGCACTCCGCCCTCCTGACTACGTGGGACACTGTAATCACTTCCATCACCTCCAGCTTTCAAATTCTTGCCAACCATCTTCTTCTTGCACCCCTGGCTGATTCTTCGTCGGCACCTACCCCTCCGCTACAGCAAGATAACCTTGCATTCCAGGAGCCAAAAGATGAGAAAAGAAATGCATGGCATGCTGTCCCAAAAGTTCTTTATATCCTTTAGACAATTGTAGTTATTTCCCTCCCTGTAGATGTCTCATTGCGCGAAACACGTATGCAGCACGTGATACCGTGACACGGAGATCCCAAGGCTGCCTTTCATACATTCTCACGCTTCCACGAGGATGCCGACTCAAAGTTAAGTTCATTGCACATACCATCTGCCGTGAGAACGAAAGCCTTTATTTAGATCTGGGACTTTTTGAGTTTGAGTTACAGGATCCTACCCTCTGTGATATTGTTGATAAGCGGAGGATTAGATCTATGTGATTTTTAAAATATTTTTCAATGTTGTAAGCATTAACTGTGCTTTTTATATAAATGTGACCAAATTGGTACTTATTTTGCTTTTTGTTTTATTTTTTGCGCCTCTTTTTTTGTTTTACAGGAGCCAAAAGATGAAATCTCCACTGCTCCTGTTTCAAGGTCAAATACACCTCTCACTTTTTCCTAGGCAGTAAGTGCTGTAACCCTTGATGGTTCTAAGACTCCTGACTCAATGTCTGATGTCCATATTACTGAATCTAAGGAACCAGTTTCAAAGTCAAGTTCCCCTGTCTCTGACTCTCCTCCAGTACCCGCTGTAACTTTTGCTAGTTATAATGCCTTAGATTTAAATGCAGGTTCCCCTTTTTCTGACTCTCCTGCAATTTTATTTGTTAAAATACAGGCAACATGTATACAATACAAAACATCAAATATTACATACTATACAAGGGAGAAAATACACAATCCAAATCTTCAAATAGTCACATTGTCCCACTATGCAATACCACAGGGAATGTTAGACCCAATACTGTTACCGTTCACAGTGGGACCTGAATAGGCTGCTTGAGGTCAGTGGGTGGATACATCTTTTTTTTCTCAGTATCTTCTATTTGCTCCTCCTCTGCCTCGCTTTTGGGGGATTCTGGTGTTTCTCCCTCCTCTATTTTATCCATAATGTCCCCACAGGTCAGTGCATCAAAGGCATTCGAGGTGGGTATCCCCGGTATCTGTAACTCCCCAGTGTGGCTTTTGCCCCTGACCTTTTTCTTTGATTAAGCTACATTCTCCCACACATTCTACATTCTGTCACATAATGCTCAGGTCACATATGAACCCCGCTGAAGTAGGGAGGTGCTGTCCCTCCGGGGCCAAAACCTGGATAGGCACTCCGCCCTCCTGACTACGTGGGACACTGTAATCACTTCCATCACCTCCAGCTTGCAAATTCTTGCCAACCATCTTCTTCTTTCACCCCTGGCTGATTCTTCGTCGGCACCTACCCCTCCGCTACAGCAAGATAACCTTGCATTCCAGGAGCCAAAAGATGAGAAAAGAAATGCATGGCATGCTGTCCCAAAAGTTCTTTATATCCTTTAGACAATTGTAGTTATTTCCCTCCCTGTAGATGTCTCATTGCGCGAAACACGTATGCAGCACGTGATACCATGACACGGAGATCCCAAGGCTGCCTTTCATACATTCTCACGCTTCCACGAGGATGCCGACTCAAAGTTAAGTTCATTGCACATACCATCTGCCGTGAGAACGAAAGCCTTTATTTAGATCTGGGACTTTTTGAGTTTGAGTTACAGGATCCTACCCTCTGTGATATTGTTGATAAGCGGAGGATTAGATCTATGTGATTTTTAAAATATTTTTCAATGTTGTAAGCATTAACTGTGCTTTTTATATAAATGTGACCAAATTGGTACTTATTTTGCTTTTTGTTTTATTTTTTGCGCCTCTTTTTTTGTTTTACAGGAGCCAAAAGATGAAATCTCCACTGCTCCTGTTTCAAGGTCAAATACACCTCTCACTTTTTCCTAGGCAGTAAGTGCTGTAACCCTTGATGGTTCTAAGACTCCTGACTCAATGTCTGATGTCCATATTACTGAATCTAAGGAACCAGTTTCAAAGTCAAGTTCCCCTGTCTCTGACTCTCCTCCAGTACCCGCTGTAACTTTTGCTAGTTATAATGCCTTAGATTTAAATGCAGGTTCCCCTTTTTCTGACTCTCCTGCAATTTTATTTGTTAAAATACAGGCAACATGTATACAATACAAAACATCAAATATTACATACTATACAAGGGAGAAAATACACAATCCAAATCTTCAAATAGTCACATTGTCCCACTATGCAATACCACAGGGAATGTTAGACCCAATACTGTTACCGTTCACAGTGGGACCTGAATAGGCTGCTTGAGGTCAGTGGGTGGATACATCTTTTTTTTCTCAGTATCTTCTATTTGCTCCTCCTCTGCCTCGCTTTTGGGGGATTCTGGTGTTTCTCCCTCCTCTATTTTATCCATAATGTCCCCACAGGTCAGTGCATCAAAGGCATTCGAGGTGGGTATCCCCGGTATCTGTAACTCCCCAGTGTGGCTTTTGCCCCTGACCTTTTTCTTTGATTAAGCTACATTCTCCCACACATTCTACATTCTGTCACATAATGCTCAGGTCACATATGAACCCCGCTGAAGTAGGGAGGTGCTGTCCCTCCGGGGCCAAAACCTGGATAGGCACTCCGCCCTCCTGACTACGTGGGACACTGTAATCACTTCCATCACCTCCAGCTTGCAAATTCTTGCCAACCATCTTCTTCTTTCACCCCTGGCTGATTCTTCGTCGGCACCTACCCCTCCGCTACAGCAAGATAACCTTGCATTCCAGGAGCCAAAAGATGAGAAAAGAAATGCATGGCATGCTGTCCCAAAAGTTCTTTATATCCTTTAGACAATTGTAGTTATTTCCCTCCCTGTAGATGTCTCATTGCGCGAAACACGTATGCAGCACGTGATACCGTGACACGGAGATCCCAAGGCTGCCTTTCATACATTCTCACGCTTCCACGAGGATGCCGACTCAAAGTTAAGTTCATTGCACATACCATCTGCCGTGAGAACGAAAGCCTTTATTTAGATCTGGGACTTTTTGAGTTTGAGTTACAGGATCCTACCCTCTGTGATATTGTTGATAAGCGGAGGATTAGATCTATGTGATTTTTAAAATATTTTTCAATGTTGTAAGCATTAACTGTGCTTTTTATATAAATGTGACCAAATTGGTACTTATTTTGCTTTTTGTTTTATTTTTTGCGCCTCTTTTTTTGTTTTACAGGAGCCAAAAGATGAAATCTCCACTGCTCCTGTTTCAAGGTCAAATACACCTCTCACTTTTTCCTAGGCAGTAAGTGCTGTAACCCTTGATGGTTCTAAGACTCCTGACTCAATGTCTGATGTCCATATTACTGAATCTAAGGAACCAGTTTCAAAGTCAAGTTCCCCTGTCTCTGACTCTCCTCCAGTACCCGCTGTAACTTTTGCTAGTTATAATGCCTTAGATTTAAATGCAGGTTCCCCTTTTTCTGACTCTCCTGCAATTTTATTTGTTAAAATACAGGCAACATGTATACAATACAAAACATCAAATATTACATACTATACAAGGGAGAAAATACACAATCCAAATCTTCAAATAGTCACATTGTCCCACTATGCAATACCACAGGGAATGTTAGACCCAATACTGTTACCGTTCACAGTGGGACCTGAATAGGCTGCTTGAGGTCAGTGGGTGGATACATCTTTTTTTTCTCAGTATCTTCTATTTGCTCCTCCTCTGCCTCGCTTTTGGGGGATTCTGGTGTTTCTCCCTCCTCTATTTTATCCATAATGTCCCCACAGGTCAGTGCATCAAAGGCATTCGAGGTGGGTATCCCCGGTATCTGTAACTCCCCAGTGTGGCTTTTGCCCCTGACCTTTTTCTTTGATTAAGCTACATTCTCCCATCCTGCCACTGTTGGCCCCTGCTCCCCTCCTGCCTCTGTTGCTCCGGCTCCCCCTCCTGCTCAAAGGATATATCTATACCTGTACTCTCCTATTTATTACCAGTGTCCTCACACGACTGGAGATCAATTCCTATATGCATTTATCCCAGTATCTGGTAACAAAGATGAGGGCTGGAGAAAGGTAGCCTCAGGAGAGGGGAGTGGAGCACAGCATAGGGACCAGCAACAGGAACCAGCACACCATAGGTTAAAAATCTAGTTTATTGGTCAAACAAGGGGATACACCAAAAACGGGGGCAACCACACACTCTGCCGCGTTTCAGGCTAAGCCCTTTGTCAAAGAGTATGCCCCCATCACAGAAACACATAGTTATATACATATTTTAATTACCTTGATTGATCGCACCCTCCGGAATCGATGACGTCAGCAAAACCGATAGAATATCTCGCGAGACTCGTTGTGTAGTCAGAGCCTCAAGTGACCACTCACCAGAATGTATTGCGTCATCTAACCAGGAGGATACGTCAATGCAGGCAGATACAGGGATCTAAATCCCGATCGTGCCTGAAACCAGAAGTGACGTCGCGGGGATCAGTCCCTAATCTCGCGAGACTCCCAGACTCACTGGTGTCTCTAGCAAGCAAGGGAGAGCCCCACAGCGCCATCCACCGTGGAGGAGACACACGGGCATAGACTGACCTAAACCTACATAGAGTTAGTAATCCTGCATCACTGTATGAAACCCAATATTACATATCAATAAATAATAAACAATACAGGATCATAGAGTGACATAAACTATAAAGAAAACAACAAAACAACATTAAAATTACAATATGGACATTCTATGCTAACTATATAGGTTATGTCAAATGTTTATTATAAAAAAATATTCTTTAATTTTAAAAAAGTTAAAAGGGGAATAAAATAGTGGTTGACAGAGAGACATATATTCATTATAAATTTAATCAGGATATATTTAGAATTCTACCCATAGTACACAATATATAGTCTCAATGTATATCAATATGGAGACAGATAATTATCCGTACAATTCCCAACTATATGAAACATGTAATATTTGATTTTAGATAGTTTTACTGGCCCTAGTTGCCATAGTCATACTAATACATATGATCTATAAGTCATAGTAATAAAGAAAGAACCTTATTCATAAAGTGAAAAGATAGCAAATATACAATGACTGCATCTTATCAAGGGGGAAAGAATAGCATAAATTGCAAAGTATTCAGCAAGGAATGAACACTACAACTATTGGGATAGAAAATGTTTTAATTCCCAGTCTGTGTTCATTCCTCGTGGAGCCATAGATCCCAAGGAGTGTATCCAGAACATCTCTCTGCGGTTCAAGATATTTTCTCTATTTCCACCTCTGACTGGTGCCTTAACAAATTCAAAGGCAGAAAATGTAAAATTATTGATCTTAACTAAGGAACATGCAAAGAAATGTCTGGACACTGGATATTTTTCATCCTTCTGTTTAATGGAACGCAGATGTTCAGATATCCTCTGTTTTAGAGGACGTATCGTCCTTCCTATGTACTTACTGCCACAGCCGCATTGCAACATGTATATAACAAAATTGGTATTACATGTAATCAAAGATTGAATCTTTAACTTTTCTTTAGGGTAGATATTTTTTAAGGTTTTAAGTGGAACCGCATATTTGCACATATTGCAATTTCCACATTTTTAAAAACCTTTAATAAACATTTGACATAACCTATATAGTTAGCATAGAATGTCCATATTGTAATTTTAATGTTGTTTTGTTGTTTTCTTTACAGTTTATCGTCACTCTATGATCCTGTATTGTTTATTATTTATTGATATGTAATATTGGGTTTCATACAGTGATGCAGGATTACTAACTCTATGTAGGTATAGGTCAGACTAAAATCCTTAATGATTGTTCTTTTAGATTAATGGAATTAATTGTACAGCTAAAAGTTCAAGAAAAAGAGTCCCTACAGACTGCAATTAAGAATCTTGAGTCCAATCTAGACAAATTCCAGGATGAAGAAGATTTCTCTGACCTAGATAAAAAAATGACAAAAAATGTTAATGACTTAGAGAAAGACCTAATATTAAAGAAACAGACGAAATTCAATAGAGACCGTAGTGACTATGAAAAAAATCAAATATATGTTTGGCAAAGGCCATCTATGCCTAAAAGTTTTTTTCGCCAAAACCAGACATCAACCAAAGGTCAATCAAACTACAAAAAAGGTGGACAAGCGAATATACATGGTCCATCGAAGTCCATATTGAAGAGTAGGCATCAAGAGATTTCCAGCATTTCTGATGTATCAGATAGTGACAAAGGAATGGAAGCAGGCACACGGTCTTACTAAAGGTGCAGTTTATTGTGCCACCAAAGGTCCAACGTTTCGGCAAATAGATTGCCTTTATCAAGGAGAGGGCCTCTCCTTGATAAAGGCAATCTATTTGCCGAAACGTTGGACCTTTGGTGGCACAATAAACTGCACCTTTAGTAAGACCGTGTGCCTGCTTCCATTCCTTTGCTCAAGTACCTCTGGGATATCTGGACCTCCCTGGATACAGCGCACCGGCAGATAAGTACCCCCCTTCAGCACCTACCAGCGGTGTGCATGTGCTTCTACATATGACTGTATCAGATAGTGACAGCAGATATCAGACTGTTTCTTTTTCTAGGAGAGATGAAAGTGAAAAGGGTGAATCTTCAGGAGAGGAAATCGCGAAGTCTAGGGAACAGAGAACGAGGAAAAATTATACGCATTCTTCTACTTATGAAGATGACCATGAGTCAAAAAACGGGGAAAAAGGACTAGACGATCGAAGAAGAAACGGTACACCTACCAAAAGGAAAAAAACTCGCTAGATCCTGAAAATAACATTGTTATTAATATCTCAGGCATTTCGTTGTCTGAAGACGCAATAACTCTCCTTAATAGAGGATTGAATTTTGTCCGAGCGATAATTTTGAATTATTTGAAACTACCATAGACTTACAGCGGTTTATGAGGAAATTATCTTAAAAATTTTTTTTTAGTAATAAAAATGATGATTGGCCTTTAGTTGATACAGATGTTCTACTAGATGATTCTGTGTATGATATTAATCCGTCCATGAGTCTTTCTTCCTTTTCAGAACAGGTTGCTGTTCAGGACCTTGATGACCTT
The DNA here is from genome assembly GCF_040206685.1 of Ascaphus truei. Taxonomy (NCBI): domain Eukaryota; kingdom Metazoa; phylum Chordata; class Amphibia; order Anura; family Ascaphidae; genus Ascaphus; species Ascaphus truei. The sequence continues at coordinate 279,290,729 of NC_134486.1, read as the reverse complement.
CTACAGGAACAGGTGACACAGTCATCTAATGAGCATGGTGAAATAGATTTCTCTCTATTCCTGGTGGGTACACAACACTCATCCTTTAGGAACAAATCCATATTTTACCCCACCTATAATAAAGGACCCTACCTTCAAAGTTTTGAACGGCTAGTAGAGAGGGATCTACAGATCCTGGCAAGGGGTTTCACCTGTTCTTTTAATGGTTTAAATAATTTATCTAAGAAATAAATGATTGAACTAGAGAATCTGAAAAGGAACAAAGACTTAATTATCAAGAGAGCCGACAAAGGTGGTGCCATAGTCTTGCCACATGTAGAAAAATATGTCCTGGAAGCTATGCGTCAATTAGGTGATCAGAGTTCTTATCAGAAACTTGGATCTAATCCCACTAAACATTTCCTTGTAGAATACCTTATGATATGATTACTGATACCTTACTGTGTCACCAATACTATTCAGTTACTTATTTGAGTGTGGTAGGAGAAAAGGGAACCCTTTGCCTATGGTGATGCGTTCCCCCAATACCCTATAAATCCCACTTTAAGCCTCACATGGCAGTCACATATTCAATAACTTTATATTTGGTTGACAATGGACATCAATCTGTTCGTAACAGTTTCATCTGATTAATTTTACCAAAGAAACAAGAATATTGATGTCAGTGGTTTATGGGACTTGTTATACAATATATCTGTGGAATATATCTGCTGCACCATAACTGGACCCAAAGTCCTGTTTCTCATATACTAAAGATGAGGGCTGACCAACTATCTGGGTCTCCTCTGCTGGAGCCGTTTCACTGTCCTGGGGAGCATTATTTTGCGCTGCTTCAGGACACTCCCTAAAAGAATGACCCTGCCCGCACAAATTACACAGTACAACATAAGGACAGACAGAACGATTATGCCCCAGGACCCCATACTGACTGTGTTTCAGTCTTTTTTATTGAGTTTTTACAGATTACAACAATATCAATGGGAGAAATATCTTAGGAATGAAGCACAGTTTACATAGTATTGTCTTGTCCCTATCTAATGGGGGAGACAATCATTCATCATTAACATTTAGCATAAATTTTACATATTATATAAACTTGCGATCTGGTGGGCTATGAACCCATTTGCTCCTTTGCTTTACTGTGAGAATCACAGTATATACAGCCTCTGAGAGAGATTGAGAGTGGAAAGAGAAAGAGAAGGTATAGGTGACTTGGACGAGCAGAGATAGAGAGACGGGAGAGAGAGGAGGGTCTGCACCTCATTTTGTCACAGCTTGCAGGGTCTCCTCTGCTAGGGCTGTTTCACTGTCCTGGAGAGGATTATTATGTGCTGCATCAGGACAATCGCTAAAAGAATTACTCTGTCCCAGGCACAAATTACACAGTACAACATTAGGACAGACAGACCGATTATGCCCCAGAACCCCACACTGACTGCACCTAATTTTGTCACAACTTGCACTTAAATGTCTGTTGGATCACATTTGAAGCAAATTCTGGGCTGGCCACTGTAGAAACAGAACCCTCTGCCCCCCCCCCCCCCCCAATAAAGAGGGAATTTCAGAGAGGGTGAGCAATACCATATTTTCCCTGCAGTTTGATTTTACACCTCCAGCCCCCAGTCCACACTCACCCTCCTTCCCAGATCTCATCCTCTATTTTTTCCAAGTCAGAAAGTAAAGTACATTGTCTCTGTAACCAATATACAATGTCCTGCAACAGCCTCATTGCGAAAAATAATGGTCACTAATTTAGTTGCTGGACGACTCACAGGAATGGATACAAAGTCTTTCCACAGGTTTGTGAGTGTCAAGTCCCCAAATCTTTGCTAAAATGCTTCTAACAGATCACCCCTGTTGATGCTTATATCATACTCAATGTTACCTGGGGTATGAATAAAGGCAAAAATGTTTGAGGCCTGAAACCCTATAGATTCCTTCAGAGGGATTCTGCCAATAAAGCATTTATCAGGGATTTCTCCGGTACCTTTATATCGCAGTCTCACCAGATTTATCCAGTTGGCTGTGGGGCTTGGAAACTGGGGGTAACTGCTAGATCGTGGACTGGTCTCTGCACCTCTCCATGTGGACCCCGTGCTCTGCCCACCTTCTGCTCTCTCTGGCCTCTCCAGCTTCTCCTGGGATGCTCCTCTGTGCTGTTCCGTCTGTGGCTTGTAGTGACCTCTCTCCTCCACTGCTGCTGCAGGCTGCTTCATCTGTGGCAGTTATCGCTTCTGTAATGTTCTCTGCTCCCTGAGGCTGCACAGATAACAGCTGCAGCTCCTCTCATTACTCGGTCCCCCACACTGTGCACAGATTGTGCTTTCTTGGTGTTTTTTGCAGGCTCTTATGCAGGTTCAGTGATTTCATCACTCAGGCTCCTCTCTGATGGTGCCACTTCTGCTGTGTTTGCAGCACTCTGGCTGCTCTCTGATAGTGCCAGCTCTGCAGTGTTTGCAGCACACAGGCTGCTCTCTGACAGTGAGGTCTCAATAATTACACACACAACACTATCTGTACCTGGGACTCCATGCTCAAGTGTTTGAGCAGCTGTTGCTTGCTTCTCTCCTTGCTCAGACTCCATTTCTGCTCTGCTGGTATCAGGGGGCTGTGTTTGGGAGACCCACCCTGTGGTACAGCTGCTGCTCTCTGGGGAGTAGTATTGGATCGCATGGACACTGCGGGGGTTACATACTGTGTCATCTTTCCTCTCCTCTCTCAGGTAGAACTCTGGGCCTCTCTCCAGAGAGCTGTGCCTGGTGATTGGGCTCTCATGTGCCTCATGTGAAGATATACAGGTGCCTTCCGCTGGCTCACTGTTCATGTTCTCTTCCAGTTTCCTGGCTCTGCTCTCCACCGACTTTCTCTACTGTTTCTTTATTTGACTTTTAGAATATAGTATAGTCTGCAATTGCATCTCTTTTTCTGGAGACAAACTTTTCTTTCCTTTTGCTGCACTTCTCAGCAATTTTATTTGTTGAAATACATGCAACATATACAATACAAAAACACACTGTCAAAATATTACATATTTACCTCGCGAGGGAAAAAAACACATATTCAATACAATTGTTTAAAATATTTACATTTCTCCACAGTTTTTCCCACTGTTTCTGTTTTATTCTGCTTTTTTCCTTCTGTTTCTGCCCTCTGAACTGAGCAACCATCATTTGCAGTGTTTCCTCCTCAGAAAGTTCTTTCTTTCTTACTGACACTAAAACCCATGATATCCATAGGTGGTACAAAATGGTGGCATTGATCACTCTCAGGGTGCTGGTGTTAACGCCCAGATATTTAGAAGCAAACCCAAACACTATCTCTGCATATATCTGTGTATGTAAATGTTTTATTCCTAGTCTGTGTGCGGCTTTTTCCCAAACTGCCTGTGAGAAGCTCCAATCCTTTATAAGGTGTTGTATAGTCTCCCATTGGCCAACATACCTCTCCCTGGGACAGTCCTTGCTCCCATTCTTCTGGTGCTTCAAATTTGTCCTGACATAAGTCTTCCAATAACTTGTCAACCACAAAACATCTCTCATTTTCCAAGAGATTTGCTTCTCCCTAAAAATCCCCCTTGCCTCCTGAGCTCTTACTAACGGACAATGGAAAAACCCAATTGGCGCTTAGAAGGCCCTACCTACAGTAGGACCATTTTATATAACACTTTCCTGGGAGTGTCCATTAGTTTTATCGCAGTTAAATTCCAACCTCTTATTCGTTTAACAACTTTCTTCATATAAACTGGAGGATTATACATTTTAGTTATTCTTCTTCTTTCCGGGCCCCCTGTGAACCAGTCTCTTAGAGCCCAAACCCTTGTTTTAAGCATTGATGGCCACAAGAGTGTCTCTGTTGCCAACTACAGGAACTATATTCTGGTATAGAAAATGTAGACCAAAAAATAATTCCGCATTCACCATGTTTTTAACCCCCTAGTTCAACTCCTAAGTAAACAATGTTTCTTTTGATTCGATTATGGTGATTGCCCCAAAATAACTGAAAGAACATATTGCTAACCAGTAACATTATTCTATCTGTTGGTGGGAAAACCACATTGACGTAAACAAAAAGGGGTAATAAAAAGGTCTTTAAGACTCGTATTCTATTTTCAAAGCTCATTTTCCACCTCTTCCATCTTTGAACTTTCCAGTTTCAGATATCCAGTTTCGGCCACCAGTTTTGCTCACTCGTTCTCTTTCCCAAATGTGATGCCCAAAATCTTAATGTCATTTTGTGGTTCAGGAAATCCACCAGCTAACTGGAAATCAGGGTCAGGAGACCCCACCCAACAGTGGACACATTTCTCATGATTTATCCTTGAATTTGACACCATTCCGTATTTATCAATTACAATTCTCACTACCACTTCCTCAGAGCTGGTTACAAATATTGTAACATCATCTGCATAAGCAAGACATTTTATTTTTTCCTGAGAAGGGACTGGTAACAAAAACCCTTTAATGTTTATATTGCCTTCCAAAAGTCTTAGAAAAGGATATATTGCAAAAACATATAACAGGGGACTTAAAGGACATCCTTGCCTAATGCCAGATTTTATATTAAACTGGTCTCCTTGACACCCAATCACTATTGGGATTCCTGATGCTCCATTATACAAAGTCTTAAGCCACATTATAAATTTATTGGGGATCCCATACCTTTTTAGGACAGAAAATAGAAAAGTATGATTAACTCCATCAAAGGCTTTGCTTTGATCTATACTTAGTGATATCCCTTCATAGAGCCTGTCCTGCTATACTCAAAGATTTCTCTTACCAATAACAGGTTATTCACTATCTTTCTCCCTTTCACCGCACAGCCCTGTCGTTCACTAATCAGCGTACCTGACACGCTACTCAACCTAATAAACAGAATCTTAGCTAAAATCTTGTAGTCAACATTTAATAATGCTATGGGTCTCCAATTTTTTAAATCATGCTTACTACCCTTTTTATATAATAATACTAATAAGGATTCCTGCTGGGAGTTTCCTAGTTCTTGGGAAACTGAAATGGAATTGTAAATCTGAGCTAGGAGCGGCGCTAAAACATCCTTGAATCATTTATAAAACTCAGCAGTTAGACCATCTGATCCAGGTGTTTTCTTTAATTGTAAAGATGCTATTGCATCATCTACCTCAGAGTTACTGATGGGTCTTATAAGGGCCTCTGTCTCTTCCTTATCAGGCGTTGGTAATCTTACCGTAACTGATTTAGAAACTGCCCTATCTCATTCAGTGCCGGGTCTTCTGATGTATATAAGTCACTGTAGAATCTTGAGACTAGATCTATTATCTCCTTATTTGTCTGCATCACTCACCCTCCTCATTTAACAGACCTGGAATTATTTTCCTCTCTCTCCTCCCCTTACAGGACTCAAAGGGGTCTGGAGAAGAGGAAATCTGGCTCCCAAAATTGCTCTCTTCCTGTAGAGTTTTATAGTATTTTCTTCCTTGTTTCTGCTATCTCTTTTCCCAAACTTTCCCTCCCCAGTTGTAGTTCTGAATTCATTTTTGTAAGTTTATTTCTCAACTGAATATACTTCTGCTGTGCATTTGATATACCAACCCTAGCTTCTTTTTTGAAGAACATTTTTATATCCAAATTGACATTTACCCAACATTCTGCATAGTTTAAAAACAAAAACTGAGGAGAAATCCTGTTTATCAGAAAGATTTCAAATCGCTGCCTTAAGGTTTCCTGCTCTAACAGTTTAGAGTTTAATTTCCAAACTCCTCTAACAATACGTATGGCTTCTTTAAGATTAATAGTGGCCTCTATCAAGAGATGGTCAGTAAATGCTGCTGGCTTTAAACCAATTGTACTAATTTCAACAGCGCTGGTTACATAAATTCTATCCAAACGACTACTGTATTCCCCCCTACTATAGATATACCCAGCCTTGTCTGGAAACATAACGTTATATCCATCCTTAAGGTTTGCATCTCTACACATTTGATTAAAAAATCTTCATCATATGATATTTTTCCTTTTCTCCCTGACCGATCCTGATTACATGTTACACAATTGAAATCTCCAGCTAATAGCACTGTTTTACTTGTAAATAAATATGGCTTTTTTTGTTCAAATAAGAGTTTCCTCATGCTCCTTTTTTGGGGTCTATAAACATTAATTAACTTATATTGTGTTTTATCAATAACAATATCATTTAATTGACACGACCTGGTGAAATTTCAACTAATTTTATTCACTGAAAATTTGCAATCTTAAATAAAAACCTTATAGGCTGTTTGGGGTCAGTAGGCAGACACATCTTTCTTTTTTACAGTATCTGCTTTTCCCTCCTCCTCTCCATCACTTTTGAGGGCTTCTCTTGTTCCACCTTCCTCCATTGCATCCATAACATCCCCCAGCTCAGTGCATCAAAGGCATTTGAGGTGGGTATTCCTGATGACTATAACTCCCAAGTGCAGCCTCTGCATATGGCCTTTTTCTTTGCTGAAGTTACATACTCCAATCCCGCCCCTGTTGGCTCCTGCTCCCCTCCAACCTCTGCTGACTCCTGCTCCCCTCCTGCCTCTGCTGGCCCCTGATCCCCTCCTGCCACTGCCGACCTCTAATCCCCTTCTGCCTCTGCTAGCTCCTGCTCCCCCTCCTGCACAGAGGATATCTCCATACCACCAAACTCATTTATCTGGGTCTCCTCTGCTAGGGCTGTCTCACTGTCCTGGAGAGCATTATTATGTGCCGCCTCAGGAAACTCCCCAAAAGAATGACCCTGTCCCCCACACAAATTACACAATACAATATTAGGACAGACAGAACGGTTATGCCCCAGAACCCAAACACTGGCTGCACCTAATTTTGTCACAACTTGCACTCAAATACCTGTTGGATCCACATTTGAAACAAAGTCTGAGCTAGCCACTGTAGAAACAGACCCCCCCCCCCCCCCCAATTAAGAGGGAATTTGGGAGGTGGTGGGCAATACCATATCTTTCCTACAGTTTAACTTTACACCTCCATTCCCCAATCCACACCCACCCTCCTTCCCAGGTCTCCTCTATTTTTTCCAGGTCAGAAAGTAAAGTACATTGTCTGTGTAACCAATACATAATGTCCTGTTGAGCAACAGCCTCATTGCGAAAAATTACAGTCACTTGTTTCGTTGCTGAACGACTCACAGGAATGGTCACAAAGTCTTTCAAGTCCTCAAATCTATGCCAGAAAGCTTCTAACAAATCACCTCTTTTGAAGCTTACATCATACTCCTTGTTACCTGGAGTGTGTATGAAGGCAAAAATGTCTGAAGCCCGAAACCCCATAGATTCATTCAGAAGGATTTTACCAATAAAGCATTTATCAGGGATTTCCCCAGTACCTTTATATCGCAGTCTCATCACATTTATCCGTTTGGCTGTGGGGCTTGGAAACTGGGGGTAACTGCTGGACCCTGAACAGGCACCTCTCCATCCGGACCCCGTGCTCTGCCTGCCTTCTGCTCTCTCTGGTCTCTCTCCAGCTTTTTTTGGGATGCTCCTCTGTGCTGCACCATCTGTGGCTGGTTGTGGCCTTTCTCCTCCACTGCTGCAAGCTGTTCCATCTGTGCCTGGTTATGGCCTCACTCCTCCATTGCTGCAGGCTGCTCTATCTGAGCAGTAATCTCCTCTTCAGTGTTCATTCTCCCAGAGGCTGCACAGGCAACAGCTGCACATCCTCTCATTACTTCAAAGCTTTTAAAGGTACATACCTAGAGACATTTCAATATCTAGTTCAAAAAATCTTTGAAAAATTACAAAATGAAAAAAAAACCTTTTAATAACAACCTTAGCCCTCTAGAACGACTGGCATTTAAGCAGTTAGCAGAAGACGACAGGATCATGATAAAGCAAGCAGATAAAGGAAGCGGAGTCGTGAGTATGGACAAATGCTATTACGAAAAGGAGGCTAACAGAATATTAGACGATAATTTGACCTATGAAAAACTATTAAGAGACCTAACAAAACAATTTTTGGAAGCACTAAATAGTCATTTATCAGAAGGTAAATCTAGTGGGGTTCTGAGCGAGGAGGAATTTGGATATATGTGTAATAATAAACCAGTAATACCAGTGTTCTATTTTCTCCTGAAAATCCACAAGAATCTACAAGAACCTCCTGGAAGACCCATTATATCGGGAATTAGGTCTATCAAAGAAAATTTATCGGAATATATTGATATCTTCCTCGCAAATATGTAACTGAAATTAAATCTAAGGGATACTATGCAAATTCTAGCTATCCTGACGTCACATCTCTCTACACATCTATTGGCCACAATCAAGGAGTTGACATAATTCGAAAAATATTAATAAGTGACCCTAACCTCATGGAAGAACATGTTAAGTTTTTAATAAATAGTATATCTTTTATTTTAGAACATAACTATTTCTAACAAATCTACGTAAGTACCAGCACTCACTGTCTAATAGCTAAATGATGAAAACAGTTGTAATGCAGAAAATACATTTAATAATAAAACAAACCAGAAATAAATCAAATGTGTTTGCAGAAACCAGTATCACAAATGGGCATGTCACAAAGTGAGGGGTGGGGGGGGGGGAAGGAAAAGGGGAAAAAACATGAAACACAAGGAATATACACAAAAAACAGAGAACGGAATGTATGCTAGGGGGGCGACGTTTCGAGGGACTACCTCTTCATCTGGCCCTTTCCCCCTGGTCCAAAAGGTCCCAGAGGTACTTCCCTAAGCCTCCCTTCCCCTATAACTGGTCAAATCAGACACCCCTGAAAATAGATAGCAAACATACAGTGTAGGCTAAATACATCTAATAGCAGGGCAGCAAGAATCCACTAAAGTCAATGCCAGTAGTTCAAGTACCACAAGACACTGTTGGCAATAGTACAGTAAAGGCTGAACACAGCTTGCAAAAAAAGCAGCTTGCAAAAAAGCACCAGGAATCCACAACAGTCAATAAAAGGTTAATGGGAATAGCAAAATCAAACAGTAATCAAACCCTGTGGCTCTGCTCCTTGTGCTCGTGTGGAGCACGGCAACTTTTATTTACAAAAATGTGGCACTGCAATGGGGAACAGGTTCGCACCTAGTTATGACAACATCTTTATTGGTATCTGGGAATCAGAGGTCATATGGTCCCAGAACCCATTTGGTGTGAACGTGGCGCTTTGGAAAAGATATATAAGCTATATATTTTATTTGGAAGGGGGATAATACCACTTTAAATCAGTTTTTAGAATATTTAAACACTAATCTTTTGAATCTTAAATTTACAAGCAAATGGAGTGAGAAGGAAGTAGAATTTTTAGATTTAGTTAATTATATTGACAATCAGGAGATTAATACTCAAACTTTTTTTTTAAACGGTGGACGCTAATAATTATATCTTAAAGTCAAGTTGCATCACCCAGGTTGGATAAATAATATACCGTTTGGTCAATTGAAACATATAAAACGTAATTGCAGCAAAGATGCGGACTATCCCAGCCAGGCAGCAACTATAAGGAAGAAATTAATAGATAGGAATTATGATGCCTCCAAAGTAGATCTAGAGGTTCCCAGCTGAAGTTTAACCTCATCACTGCTGCACTGCAGACTAAACATATGTCTGCCAGGCATATAGCTGGTGGCTTTTATTTACCCTGTCACATTCCTCCCCTGTTAGTTTGTGGCTGGGGATACGCACAGCTGCAGCCCGACCATCCACCCCTTCTCAAGAAAAGAAGTCAGCATTTGCGTTCTCTTTTCCTGACCTGTGCTGAATCTCAAATGAGAAGGGTTGGAGGGCCATATACCACCTAGTCAATCTAGCATTGGAATCCTTCATACTATTTAACCATTTCAGTGGAGCATGGTCCGTCACCAAAGTGAAATGGACTCCTGCCAGGTAATGCCTCAGAGCCTCGATTGCCCACTTTACTGCGAGGCACTCCTTCTCAATCACTGAGTAGTTTTTTTTCCCTCGGGAACAATTTCCTACTCAGGAAAAGGATAGGGTGTTCAACTCCCTCAAACTGTTGTGACAACACTGCCCCTAGCCCTATTTCTGATGCATCTGTTTGCACTACAAAAGGGCTGTTGAAGTCTTGGCTTCTAAGGACGGGACCCTCTGATAGACACCTTTTTATGTCTTCAAAGTCTATCTGACACTCCCTTGACCATACCACTTGTGTAGGGGCACAGTTTTTTGTGAGGTCCGTTAAAGAGCTGCCACTTCAAAATCGTTGGGGATGAACTGCCGGTAGTACCCTGCTAAACCCAGCAGAGAGCGTACCTGCGTTTTTGTTTGGGGGGTCGGAACTTCTTTCAGGGCAACTACCTTGTCGGCTAGAGGCCTTACTTTTCCACCTCCCACTGCATACCCAAGGCACATTTCTTTGGGTTGGCTGTGAGCCCTGCCTCTCTTAGAGATTTGAGGACCGCTTTCAGCCTATTTAGATGGGCCCACCAGTGTTTACTATAAATGACAATGTCATCTAGGTAGGCTGCGGCATAAGTCCTATGGGGTCTCAGTACCTTATCCATGAGTCTCTGAAATGTGGCTGGGGCTCCATGCAGTCCAAATGGCATTGTCACAAACTGGTATAAACCCTTGGGAGTGGCAAAGGCTGTTTTGCACTTGGACTTTTCCTCTAAGGGTATTTGCCAGTATCCTTTTGTCAAGTCCAGCGTGGATATATATTCTGCGTTACCAAGGGCGTCAATTAATTCATACACCCTTGGCATCGGATATGCGTCAAACTTGGATACCGAATTGACCTTTCTGAGGTCCACACAAAATCTTATCTTCCCATCGGATTTAGGGACCATAACTAGTGGACTACACCACTCACTGCATGATTCCTCAATCACTCCTAAGTGTAACATTTCTTGTACCTCCTTCTCTACCTGGGCCCTATGACTTTCAGGCAACCTATAAGGACGGGAATGTACTTTTACCCCAGGTGCTGTGTCGATCGCATGTGAAATTAAGTTAGTTTGCCCTGGTAAATCAGAAAAAACATCATGGAATTGTGTAATTATTGCTAACAAGTCCCCTTTTTGTTCAGAGGACAACTGTTTACCCATTGGGATTTTATCGTCACTCACGATGTTCTCCCGTGGAGGCTAAGGACCCAAGTCCGGTTCCTCCTCCACCGGGTGGATGAATAGAGACTGTTGCATCTTCCACAAGTTCACATGGTAAATTTGTTTACCCTTCCTGGACCCTGGTTGAGCGATCTCGTAATCCACATCACCCGTGCGGCGGAGTACTTCGAATGGGCCCTGCCATTTCGCCAGGAGTTTACTCTCGCAACTGGTTAATAATAACATCACCTGGTCTCCCGGGTGAAACACTCTCATGCAAGCATTCTGATTGTAATGTCTCTCCTGACTGTCCTGGGCTGATCTATGATTCTCCCTGGCAAAATGGCCGACCACATCTAGGCGCTTCCTAAGGTCTAGTACATATTGCAGGGTATTGTTAGAAGGGGACGCTGTTCCTCCCAGGACTCCTTTAGGAGGTCTAGGATACCCCGAGGTTGGCGGCCATGGAGCAGTTCAAATAGAGAGATTCCCGTGGAGGCCTGGGGAACTTCCCACACTGCAAACAGCAGAAAAGGGAGAAGTTCATCCCAGGCTCTCTTCTCTGAATCTACAAATTTCCTCAGCATCCCTTTTAGAGTTCGGTTAAATCTTTCCACCAATTAGTCAGTCTGTGGATGGTAGACCGATGTCCAAACAGACTTGACCTCTAGTAACTTTAAGACATCCTGCATCAGTTTAGCCAATGAAATTTGTACCTTGGTCGGTCAACTTAACCTGGGGAAGTCCAACCCATGAGAACAGTTCCAACAACTTGTTGGCTACTTGCTTCGCCGTTGCTGTTCTCAGGGGGAACGCCTCAGGATACCTTGTTGCATAGTCCACTATTACAAGGATAAACCTGTGTCCTTTCGCAGAAGGTTCTAGAGGTCCTACCAAGTCTACCCCAATCCTCTCAAAGGGAACTGACACCAAGGGTAGAGGAACCAAAGGGGCTGGTTTTTGTCCTTTTGGACTAGTTAGCTGGCACTCCGGACATGCTGCACATAGCTTAGCAATATCACTATGCATCCCTGGCCAATAGAATCGGGATGAAATACGGTCCAATGTTTTATCCCTGCCCAGGTGACCCCCCAAGGGACAGTATGGGCTAGAGTGAACACAGATTTAACAAACGCCTTGGGAACCAATATCTGTCTGGTGACCTCCCCTGTTTGTGTCTGCCTATTCACCCTATACAGGATATAATTTGATAGCTCAAAATGGGGGAATACTATCCCCCCCTGTGCATTCAAAATTTGCTCATCAATTTTTACCACCTTGTCATACTGTCTAGCAAGGACTGGGTCTTCCCTTTGCCTCTGGCGAAAATCAGGGAGGTATAGGTCTGGTAAATCTCCAGGGCCCATATCCCCCTCCCTCTGGCCATCCCCAGTCATCACTTGTGACTTCTGGCTATTAGAGTGGTCACCTTGAGACCCAGATTTCTGCAACCAGTCCTGTTTGTCAGAGTGTCTTTGCTTCCGAGTCTTTTGAACCTGGTGTCTACTGGGAAAAAGTCTGCCGAGAAGGGAAACAGTTTGCCAGGGTTCTCCTGAGCCCTAGAAGGAGACTCCTCGTGAGAGACTGGAGCCTTAGGTCTGAAAAGAAAGGCCAGTCCCGGCCAAGCACAACGGGGGCAGGGAGCCAAGGAGCGACTCCTACTTCGAGGTAGGCCTCCTGGCCTTTTACCTGTAGCCGGATTTTGGCCGTCGGATACCGTTTTACATCGCCGATTATACATTCTATACTCCATGGGGAGTCAAAAGAACACACATTAGGCGGGAACAGTTCCTGGAAGACAAGAGTTTTCCCAGAGCCCGAATCTACAAGGGCCTGGACGTTTATTTCCCCAACCTGGGCTGGAAGTAGCCAGGGCTTGTAATTTTCTCCAGTGAAGGCCGAGCCGACGGTCCTGCTGAAGGAACAATCCATCTGTGGACAGTCCACGTACCGGTGGCCTTGTTTTCTGCAGGCGGAACATAGAGAGGGTTCCCTCGCAAGAGGGAGCCATGGATAGCGCTCCGCTGGACAGGATACTGGAGACCAGGCATCTGGTGGGTCTTGCGGGCGACGTCCTCGGAAGTTCCTCTCATTTTGTGACAAGCCGACATCAGGAAGGAGATGAGGGTCTAGACGGGGAGCAGCATTTGGACTCCGCCCTTGATGGAACGACTGCTCCTTCTGTTGGACTTGGCGGTAGCGCGTGGACGGGCCGTAGGTTCCCCGTTGATCCGACCTCCTTCTGTGGGTGTCCGCAGGTGCCCGTGGAGTCGGATCCGTCAGGTTCAGGACACTCGCCTGTTCCTCAGCCCCAAGGAAGTTCTCGACGAGTCGGACCGCCAAAGCTAGGGTTTGAGCCGCATGGTGTTTAACCAATAGCGTGCGGAAGGGGGTATTATTTGTAGAAATTGTTCCAAAACCACCTGCTCAAGAATTGCCTCCTCAGTGCACTCCTCGGGTTGTATCCAGAGCATACACAAGTCCAATAACCGCTGAGCAAGGACCCAGGGTCTCATCTTAGCGGTGTACTTCATGTTCCGGAACTGCTGCCGGTAAGTCTCTGGGGTCAGACCTAAGCGATCCAGTATGGCGGCTTTTACTTGTCGGTAGTCCATTGCCTAATCTGCAGGGAGGCCCTGATATGAGGCCTGGGCTTCTCCTATGAGGAGCGGTGCCAAAGCAGTTGTCCAGCGATCTGCAGCCCAGCCCTGAGCTTCGGCAACCCTTTCAAATGTCAATAAAAAAGCCTCTGGATCCTCATTCGGAGCCATTTTCCTCAGGAGTATTGGGGGTTTGTTTGCAAGTTCGGACTGGCAGACCCCTGAAATTGGGTCAGCAGCTTGGCCATCCGCTCAACCTGTGCTGCCTGCTGCTGGGTTAGGAGCTGGGTTTGCTGCTGCAATAGTAGTTGAGCCTCCTCCTGCATTAACAGTCCCTGCTGTTTGGCCTGCTCCTGCATTAACTGTCCCTGCTGTCTGGTCTACTCGCACAGAAACTTTTTCAAAAGTTCTTCCATTTTTCTCATTCTTGTGTGTGTGTGTGGCCCTTTAACTGCAGGGGTCTTTCAAAATCCCGTCACTGCTGACACCATATGTTGCAGGGTACATGCAACTACACACGTGGGTTTCTTGACAAGGCTTATTTATTTAGCCCTAAAAAAATATACAGCACACAAAACAAAAATAGCTTTTCTTCAGCAGACAAAACAAAATTCCTTGTCTTCAGCATGGCAAACAAAAGAGCTTCTCTTCAGCATGGCAAACACAACAGTTCATAACATATATACTTTGCAAAATAGACCTCAAATCAAGCTGTTCTCTCTCCAGAGAGTTACCCTGTCACATACACCTTGTAGCGTTTTATAATTTGGGATAATATGCTACCTTTTTTTTTTTTGAATGATTGGCTATTGGTTTTCCTAGTAAAATATATACTGGGTCGTGTGGGACAGTGATTTCTAGAATATTGTGTATTAAGGCGAACACTTCCATCCATTTTTGTTGGATTTTCGGACATGACCAGAATATATGTAATACATTCCCCACTTCACCACAACCACGCCAACACAGAGGGGAAACACCTGGGAGAAAAGTGTGTAACCTGGCAGGAGTCATGAACCATCTGAATATTAACTTGTAAATATTCTCCTTAATCACAACGCACAATGAATTTTGGAAGCAGCTTCCCAGATATCTTTCCAGGTATCGGGGTCTAGATTGACGTTAAGATCCTTTTCCCAGGATACCATATAGTTATCGGAGTTTGGTTGCTCTTGATAGAGGATAGACTCTGGTATATTCTGGAGATAATGCCCTTTGTATGGGGCTGGTGCAGACACCAGTCCTCATACAAAGTTAAAACATGGGATTGTTTTGGTTTGTAGACTGATTGAATATAATGTCTAACCTGGAGAAATCTGAAGAATTCAGAAGAGGGGATATCATAGTTTGTTTGTAGTGACGCGAATAAAGGGACTTTCCCTTGAGTGAGAATATCATTAACTCTAATGAGTCCTTTTTTAACCCAGGTATTGGATTGCTGGTTGCCTGTGTAGAAAGGGAGGGAAGGGTCCGAGAATAGAGGTTGAATAAGGGAAAGGACACCGGTTAGTTGGAACCACAGGCAAAAGATATCACTGGGTTCTTGTAAATCTCAGAAGGTCTATATTTTTTATTGAGCCAGAGGAGATTCTTTTTTACATGAGGAACAAATCAAATCCTCTATTTTGACCCATCTTTTATTGGTTGGGTTTGAATGCCAGCTAATAAGTTGTCCTAGTTGTGCAGCTCTATAATAGTTTTATAAGTTCGGGAGGGCTAAGCCTCCTTCTGATTTGGATTTATAAAGAATATCTTTGCGAACTCTGGGTCACCTATTTTGCCAGACAAACCTCAACATTTTCTTCTGAGTATTATTTAGGTTTTTCTGACAGATTTTAACCGGGAGAGTTTGAAAGAGATAAAGGAGTCTAGATAAAATATTCATTTTATAGTGGCTATCCTCCCAAACCAGAATATTATATACGGATTCCAATTGGTCAAATCGTAAGCTATCTGGTCGAAGAAAGGTTTAAAATTTGTGCTGTATAAAGTTGAATAATCTCTTGTTAATTGAACCCCTAGATATTTAATGTGGTTCGGATTCCACTTGCAATCAAAATTTAGTTGGAGTAGTTTTACCATATCTTTAGGGAGATTTAAACTGAGGGTCATAGATTTAGCATTATTAATTTTATAGCCTGAAAGGGAACCGAATTCTGATAGAACATAAAAAAGGTTTGGGAGGGATGTGAGAGGTTTGGAGACCGTCAATAATATATCATCTGCAAAAAGAGCTATCTTGAATTCTTCCTGACCAACAGAAATACCAGCAATATTGGGATTCATCCTTATTCGGCATGCTAATGGTTCTATGGCCAGGGCAAACAGCAAAGGTGATAGCAGACATCCTTGTCTAGTTCCATTTAATATTGGAAAAGGATCAGACAAAGAGTTGTTCATTCTCACAATGGCCGTTGGTGTGGAGTATAGTGTGTTTATGCTGTTTAAAATTTTTGATGTGAATCCCATCTGCGAAAGCGTAGCTGACATAAACTGCCAATCTAAACAATAAGATGCTTTTTCTGCATCCAGAGAGAGTAATAGAGATGGGCACTTTGTTTGTTTTGCTACATGTATTAAATTCACCGTCCTCCTTGTGTTATCAAGGGCTTGTCTGCCAAGAACAAATCCCACCTGGTCCGGATGAACCCATTTAGGGAGAATACTATTTAGTCTATTGGCCAAATGTTTTTGTTTATTTTTGTGGTGGTACCGTGTCTGCCGGAGGGGGAAAGCTGAGAACTCTCCCAGCGTTCCCAGACCTGGTAGGGCAGCGGCAATAGCACACAGCACTTACCCGGCATCTGGCAGCTCTTCTCCCTGTCTCTGCTTCCTGCTTCTGCTTCCGTCTTGCGAGAGCAAGCTCCCTTAAAGAGACAGTGTGTCTGTGTGTGTGTGTGTGTATGTATTTGACTGTGTGAGACTGTGTGTGTGTCAGTGTGTGTGTGTGTGTGTGTGTGTGTGTGTGTGTGTGTGTGTGTGTGTGTGTGTGTGTGTGTGTGTGTGTGTGTGTGTGTGTGTGTGTGTGTGTGTGTGTGTGTGTGTGTGTGTGTGCAGTGTGCTGTGAGTGTTTGCAGTGTGCTGTGCATGTATGCAGTGTGCTGTGAGTGTGTGCATTGTGCTGTGAGTGTTTTCAGTGTGTTGTGAATGTATGCAGTGTGCTGTGAGTGTGTGCTATGAGTGTATGCAGTGTACTGTGCAGTGTGCAGTGTGCTGTGAGTGTGTGTGTGTGTGTGTGTGTGTGTGCAGTGTGCAGTGTGCTGTGAGTGTGTGCAGTGTGCTGTGAGTGTGTGCAATGTGCTGTGAGTGTGTGCAGTGTGCTGTGTGTGTGTGCAGTGTGCTGTGTGTGTGTGCAGTGTGCTGTGAATGTATGCAGTGTGCTGTGAGTGTGTGCAGTGTGCTGTGAGTGTATGCAGTGTGCTGTGAATGTATGCAGTGTGCAGTGTGTGTGCAACAACAAAAAAAAACCTTATTTTTAAAAAAAAAATTTAATTGGGGTCCACGCTCAAACCGTGTTATATGCGGATCCGCGTTATAGCAGATCGCGCTATAACTGGGTTGAGCTGTATATCATTTGAATCTAATGTGGGGAGCTTTTGTTTTTTGGCTTATTGCCTTTTTGTTTTTAGCAGAGTCTCCTACCAAACCATTTTTAGTGTAGATATTATGGATTTTAGCTTTAACTTGTTTTTGCTTTAATTTGGGTGCCAACATTCTATCTTCCTTATCGCTTTTTTCATAATATTTCTGCTGGGTCCATCTTATAGCTCTTCCTGCGTTTGACACCAACAAAAGATTTAGTTCGCCCCTTACTGAGATTATGTGCCTGTAATTTTTCCGGGGTGGGTTTGATTTGTGAATAAGTTACAATTCTGATAATTTTTGTGTTAGTATTTCAATTTGTTTTGTTTTTTCTTTTATTTTCCGAGAGGCCAGGGCAATAATTTTGCCTCTTATCACTGATTTGTGAGCCTCCCATAGGGTAAAAGAGGAAACCTCTGGGGTATTGTTTATTTCAAAATATTGGGCCAGTACCTCTTCCATTAGTTGGAGATTTTGTGGGTTCAGTAGTAAAGATTCATTTAAAGACCACGACCTTGCTTTGTTTTTGGAAGTGAGGCCTACCAATCTATTTATAAGTGTAGAGTGATCTGACCAAGCAGAGGGGGCAATTACTGCTGATGAGATATTATCACTAATTTGTTGGTCTATTAAGATATAGTCAATTCAAGAATAACTATTATGGGGGTGAGAAAAAAAGGAGAAATCCTTAACCTTATTATTATTAATCTCCAGGAATCTACCAACAACTCCTTGGTCATAGATACAAGTCCCCTAGTAGAGGGGACTATCTTTTGTGGTGGTGGGAGACTGGGGAACTTATCTAAATTTGGGTCCATTATTGCATATAAATCTCTGGCCAGGATTAAAAGACCTTTCTGAACAGAATGTATTAAATTAGTTAATTCCTGAAAAAAAGATTCTTGATTTTCATTAGGGGCGTAGGTGTTAACTATTGTTAGGTCAGTAGAGTCCAGCGATCCTGTAATAATTAGAATTCTCCCCGTGAGATCACTTTTAATTTTATCTACTTTGAAATTTACATTTTTATGAAAAAGTGTAGCTACACCATTTTTTTTCGTAGGAGCTGATGAATGGTAGACTAGAGGGTAATCACTGCTAAACAGCAGTGATTGATCCTCTTTTTTCAGGTGGGTTTATTGTAACAAAATTATATCTCCTGCCAGTCTTTTGGCCTCTGAAAGAGCAATACGTCTCTTTCGGGGGGTGTTAAAGCCCTTGGTGTTTTGAGATATTATGTTAATCGGCATGGTGGTGTTTCAGAGGTATATAATACAAGTGAACAGAGCGATAACTTACATATAGTTGAGAAGGCGGTACATCAGTCTTCGGAAACAGTCTGGTGTGGAAACAAATACCTCGAAAGATATACATATTATTACACAATAGTGACAAATGCTTATAAAACTGTGTAAAGGGGAAGGGTAGGTAAGGTAGGGAGGGGTAAACTGAGGACCCCGGCTTCCAAACAGTGTTTGGGGGGACCAGCCATACTAGGACCTGTGATGCAAAGTTCTCTCATTCACAGGTTAAATGAACATGAGGGGGGCGGGCAGATGCCCAGCGGCTAAAACGCCTCAGTGCTCCTTTGGTTAGCAGCTAAACTTACAAAAAGGAGAATCAAAATCAACCCAGAAAATACGGGGTGGGTTGTATGTGTGTTCTTACACATCAGGGGAATGGGGGGCATCAAACATTATAACTATTTACATCACTTTATTTTTTGTCGGTTTTTAAGAGCATTGACTAGATCAGGCTGTCAGCCATAATTCGGCAATCTCAACGCTTATATTTAGTCTACAGGGGGGAGGAACAAAGAACCGGGTAGGAAATATACATAGAACATAGCCTTTAATATTTAATCTATAATAAAGATTTAGTTACTGAACTTTTGAAAAAACAATTCTAAAATGACAACATATCAATTTGAAACCTATATTCAAAATACATCTCCACTTATAAAACAGTTCTAAATTAGACCTTCGATGGCCGACCCCTTTGAGTGGTCTGATTAGTTCAAATGGACTGTCAAACTCTAAATGTCTTGAAAGTTTTAGTAAACTTGGGAAAACAGATCCACAATAAACGGTGAAATAACCTGAATCTTGGAACCAGAGCACTTCACTTCATAAGAAACTGGACTCGTTAGCTTCTTGAGGAACAGACCATCCGGACCTTGCAGATAGTTCAAGTTAAACAATGTGTTCCAGATATCGCAACCTTTGTTTAGTTTGTAAATAGGTTTCTGGAGTGAACAACGTATCTACTTGTAACTTATGTCCAGACTACGCTTTGGCTTGCCTGCCATCTTAAATAGGTGCTTGGTAAATACCCGGCTCTAATTTTTCAGGTGGGCTGGGTCTTTGCTCGTCTAGAGGTTGGGGTTTTCACCCATGCTTGGCGTTGTACCTTAGGTGAAAGACGGGGCCTTTGGGAGGTCTCCGGATCTTCTGGTTCAAGTAGTCCAGTGATCGCAGTTTCTCCTCACCCTCTTCTGGTGAAAGTAGAATTTACATTGTTTCTTGGTAAGTGAACAATAGTTTGCATGGGAAACCCCAGCGATAGCAGATTTTATTGTTCCGCAGTGAGTTGGTGATCTGCGCCTACATTCTTCATTCATTCAGCGTGATCTGGGCCAAGTCCGGAAAGATAAGAAGTTGAACATTATCTTGCTCTAATTTTGGGGTGACTCTAGCGGCTCTCAATATCTCCTCTTTAATACGGAAATAGTGTAGATGTGTGATCACATCTCGTGGCTTTGCTGGGTCTAGGCCTTTTGGTCTGGGAAGTCTATGTGCTCTGTCCATCTGAAGTTTCTCCTCTGCTGTTTCTGGTATCAGAGACATAAAAAGCTGAGTGAGATATGCGTCTAGCTGTGCGTTATCCACTTCTTCCGGGACTCCTCTGATCCGCAATTTGTTGCGTCTTGACCGGTTCTCCATGTCTTCCAATTTTTCAAAAATTGTTTTGACTTGAGTTTTTAAATCATGGATTCCTGCGCTTGGGTTTCTTGGGCAAGGGCGGTGTTGTCCACCTTCTCCTGTCCTATTCTCCTGGTCTCCTATTGACGCAATCTCTTCTCTGATACTGTGTCGGATACTTTGTATCTCAGAATGGAAAGAGCTTTTAATTTCTTGTACAAACACCAACATTTCTTTGCGGGTAAGTTGGTCATCTGTCTCCTCATCAGAGTCTGGATCGGCTCTGCATCTTTGCCTGCGATAGACGCTTCTTGATCTTTGGTGTTTTGTTTTTTAAAGAAGTGGAAGGCCTCGCGCTGGACCACGGTTTTTTTTTTTGTTGTTTTGTGGGTGGCATGTTTGTGTTTATTCAGCAAGCATTTGTCTATAATTAGAGCTAAGTTTGTTTGGGTGATGTAAAAATAGAGATTTTTTTTTATTTAAGTTGGAATAAGCCCCCTCATTCTTTTGGTGACCTGTTCACACATACATTA
The DNA here is from genome assembly GCF_040206685.1 of Ascaphus truei. NCBI lineage: Eukaryota > Metazoa > Chordata > Amphibia > Anura > Ascaphidae > Ascaphus > Ascaphus truei. The sequence goes on along the minus strand of NC_134486.1, from coordinate 279,270,047 downwards.
TTGACAATTCTTTGTTTGTTTTGTGCTTGAGATATTTGATGCCTTGGTCCTCCCCTTTTCATCTGGACAGACCTTAGAGACTGCACCAAAACCAGCATACAGGTTCAAAATGATGTTGGGGGACACAGTAAAGTCAAGTTGGAGGGGAGGGAGAGAGAAAGATCTCTATTCACATTTTATCCAGCTCTATGCTTTTAGCTTGGGTATTTCTTTTCAATGTGCAGATGCAGAGTGCTGGACGGGTGGACCAAGATGGCCACCCTGCCCCCCCCCCCCAGTAGGGCTGCGCCGAGTGGAGGATCTTTTTCTCCCCCTCACCCTCCACGGAGCTCACAAGGCCCTGGTGTCACAGGGGGAAGTACCCTCTCTGGCTCCCCTGTGCCTCCTATCAATATTGCAGGCAACTTAAGACCTGGCCGGCGCTATCTTGTTGCTCCAGCAGAGCGGGTGTATGGGTGTATTTTATGGGAGAGGGTGGCAGGCGACCACCTCCCTGTCCGCTGCAGCACGCCACCGCCTCTCAGTTGCGTTGTAACGTGGGGTCCTCCTTACCTCTTTCCTCTTGGGGGTTCTTGCCGGCAGATCTCAGTGTGGCTTCCCAGCCCGGTGGCCATTTTGGATTTTCCTGGGAGGCAGAGGGGGACCCGCATGCGATCCGGTGGTCACTGAGCTATGCTTGTTTATAGTCGGGGGAGCCCAAAGGTGCCAGTTATTGTACCCCAAGTCTGTGGGTAGTGTTTTGGATTTTTTTCCCCGGATTTTGAGTTTTTTTTCCAGGTTTATTTGGCCGTTTTCTGAGGAGCAGAGCAAACTGCGACTAGCACGCTCAGCCTCCTGGCCACGCCCACATAGACAGGACAATGTACAGAGGAGGAATCCCAATAAACGAACGGCACATTCAGGAAAGTCCACACCAAAGAGATCCATTTTGAAAAAATAAGATCATCACAAGAAGCGTCTACGTCCTATGATCTGAAAAGTTAAAAAAAATTAAAAAACAACGAAAAGGACTAGGCGCTAGTCCAAAAGAAGGGGCGCAAAAGAGATGGAAGATGGACTTTTGAATAACGTTTTGAATATTTCAGGCGTAGAACTGACAGATGGTGCAATGACCGTGCTGAATAAGGGGCTTAATTTTGCATTGGGGGATAACTTTGACCTTTTCAGCACCGTCATTGACCTTCAAAAATATGTCAGAAAACTCTCACTTAATAAGTTTTTTCTATCCAGGGGTGATACTGGTCATGGGCATCCTCCGCCGGATGGCCTGGACATTTATTGTCCAGCCTCTCCAGCTGATCATGAACCTGATAGGTTATCCTTTAAGGAGTTTAGTGTTCTTCAAGATATGAATGATTTACTTTAAGAACAGGAATCAAATGAGGCACGAGTGATTGACGCTGAAGAACAATACACATTTTTGACAAACAGCAAACATACTAACTTTAAAAACAAGTCTGTGTTTTGTCCATTTTTCACCAAGGGAGCACATATAGAGACCTTCGAGAAGTTGGTGGAGAAGGATCTCCAAGCTCTCGCAAGGGGCTTTTCCTTTTCTACATCGGCCCATAATAACATTTCTAGAGAGGAACGACAGCATCTTCACTGCCTGAAAAATAGACAGGACATAATAATCAAAAATGCGGATAAGGGAGGGGCAGTAGTGGTAATGCATATTGACAATTATCTTTCTGAAGCTTTAAGACAGCTGAACAACACACAAGCTTATTGCAAATTAGATAGAGATCCTACAGTCCCTTATCTTGCAGAGATTCGAGATTTGATTGACCTGGGCAGAGAGTTGGGAGTTCTGACACAACAGGAGTCTATGTATCTTTTTAATCCATTGCCCACGGTACCTATTTTTCACCATCTCCCAAAGATCCATAAGTCTCTGGTCTGCCATCCTGGCAGACCTATTATATCGAGCATTGGATCTTTGGGAGATGGTATCTCTAGGTACGTGGATCATTTTCTGCAAACAATGGTGAAGACACTTCCCTCGTATTTAAGGGACTCATTGTCACGCCTGTTTGCCCGCAGACCTGGCTAGACCCCAGTACTGAGGTCGGAACGGTATGATACCACACACCCACAGCAGTGGGAGCAAGCCCGGAGTGTGGTATGGCGTTGCTGGGCCTGTTGGAAGAGTTGTTAGTTATACTTGCAATGCTTGGGGATGTCCGTAGGAGTAGTCGTGTCAGTGTGCCAATGTCCAGGAGTCCAGAGGTTTAGAATCGTCAGCGTATAAGCGAGGTCCTAGGAAGCCAGAGGTAAGCGAAGTAGTATGCGTAACAGGATTCAAGGGATAACAGAGAGCAGAGTAGTCCAGGACAAGCAGGGGTCAAAGCCAGGGAAATCAAGATAACACAGGAGCAGGAAACAAGAGGAACACAGAGGGAGCACAGCATAGGTCAGGTACACTACCGACACACTTAATCCTAGCAGGGCTAGTTCCGCAAGCCGGGGGATGCCCCAGCTTGCTAGCCCCACTCCCTCGGCGTGCCGCGCGTCACTGATGCGCGGTCACGCGTCATCGGGTGCCAGCGCCCCCTGCACGCGCGTCCAGGGCTCCCCGAGGTGTGGTGGACGGCGGCAGGGGGTTCCGGGGGACCCGGCGGACCCGGCAGCGGGAGGGAGAGTGCCCCGATCGGAGGGCGCTCTTCCGCTGCTTCGGCGCGCGCCCGGCACCCTCCGGCGCGCGCCAGGTTACTGCTGCGGCCGAGAACGGGCAAATGCTCGAATAAACTCAGCTGCATCAGTACACACAGGGAAACAGGAACTATGCAGAGCGAGGAAGAAGTGGACAGACAGGGGTTATAAATGAGGGCATACCAATAGGAGAGAGGGGAGGAGTAGAGAGAGAAGTGGGAGATGACAGGGATAGGACAGGGAGAGAAGAGGAGGAGACAGAAGGGGCAGTCAGGGGAATGGCCTGGAGGGCTTGGGAGGCGAAGAGATGGGGAACAGGATAAGAAGAGCGTGTGCGTGCACCCTCTGTAAGCTGGGGATGCACGTGCACAGGTTGCAACACAGAGAGGAACCGCACGGAGCAAGGGAAGGACGCAGGAGGAGCACGAAGTCCAGAGAAGGGGAACGCGCGCGTGACCTGCGACCGTGAGACGGCATGCAGAGGCAGAGAGGAGGGAGCAGGTGGGTCAGGGAGACCAGCGAAGGAGCGTGTGCACGTGCCCTTCGTGGGCTGAGGGTGCACATGCACCAGACGCATCACCACGCATGCAAAACGCCACGCCACGGGCACCACGCAGGGAGGAGGCAACGGGACGGATGCCACCACAGGGGAAGGTAATGCGGGCACCGCGGGAGAGAGGGAGTGGGGAGGATCATAGGAGGGACTCAGGGACCGCGTGGGTATGCGAGACCTGCAGGGAACGCGCTGCGGCAAGGGGAGAGAGGTGGAAGGCAAAGGATAGGAGTGGGAAGGAGTAGAAGGGGCAACAGGAGATGGGAGAGAGGGACAAGGAGGGGAAGGAATCTCCTGAGTCGTCACACTCATCAGACTTGCTTTCAGATATTCAAAATATCACATGGCCAAACACTTTTATATGGGTCACACTTGATGACCTCGTTATACACAATTATAGATCACACCTTAGGCACCAGAGCTATTAGTCACTATTTAAATCACCCAATTTTCACATAGCCCAGAGCACGTTTATTTTGTATTATGTTATGTTTTTATTACAACATAATTACTTTTTATTTGATAAACATTATTATTTACAGACACAAGGCACAGCCATGGGCACATCTTTTGCACCTTCGTATGCTAACCTCTTTATGGGATTTTGGGAAGCTACACACATTTTCGGAGATATTAATCCTTGCAGAGATTATATTGTTTTTTACCGTCGTTATATAGATGATTTAATATTAATTTGGTGTGGGGATGTACAAACACTACATGCATTCTTTGAATATCTTGATGCCAATACTTACAATTTAAAATTTACTCATACATTTCATGATACTCAAATAGACTACCTGGATATACATCTTTATGTCGATGTCAATTTGAAGATGCAAACTGATATTTTCAGGAAAGAGAACTCCCGGAACTCTCTGCTCAGAGCCAACAGTGCCCTAGACCCCTACTCCAAGGTATCCCTAAAGGGCAGATCCTGAGGTTGAGAAGGATCTTCTCCACGGAGCAGGCCTTCCTATCTCAGGCTAAACAATTGACAATGAGATTTAAGACTCGGGCTATAGTGATGGAGATATTGCAGCAGCCTTTGAGCTAGCATTACATACAGATAGAATGCAACTATTAGACAAAACTAAAATAAAGAAAAATACCTTTAAGAAGGGTAAGCCATACTCCCAAATAGAATTGAAAGATGAGATACCATTATTCATAACTACATTCATAATGACGTTTTCCAAGCAAGTACGTCATTTACATACTGAAATGTACTTGTGGTAGTGGATGTGTAGGGAGGACTATCAGAACACTCAGAGAGAGAATGAGTGAACATGTGAGGAGCATTAAAAACAAGAATGAGAGATTCCCAGTAGCGCGTCATTTCATCCATTGTCCAGTAGGATCATTGAGCACTTTTACATTTAGTGCAATCGAATATATATATATATATATATATATATATATATATATATATATATATATATATATAAACACTAGAGGGGGAGATAGATAGGCCCTCTTAAATCGCAGAGAGATGCACTGGATTTATACCCTTGGGACTATGGCCCCCAATGGCATGAATCTAGATTGGGAATTGAAACATTTTCTTAAATAGGTTCCTTATTAGTATTTTTTAGGACCATAACTCTTTATGGCGGTCATCTCTGTCTTGCCACAATGAGACCTGTATGATTTTCAATGAGTCTACAAATATATATACTGTATCGCATTTTTGACATAAAGGTTTTTAGTTGTTAAAGTAGATATCTAATCTGACAACCAATAACCATTTTAATTTCTGTGAAATTTCTGTTTACTACCTCTGATCATCACCATTTTCATCCCGGTTACTTTATTTTGGTGTCTTTATTTATTTATTATTGTTGTAAGTCTTTCTGGTCAGTGGGCTTAATCTATTTACCATGGACTGTATATATATCTATATCTATATTTATTGCTAATTGATTTTTTGGACTCCAATCATTTCTTATGGTGACTGGTAGTTCACTTATTGATTTGGTTTATTTACTTATTTATTATGATATAGAATATTCAGATAGAGTATTTTCAGTATATTTGGTTCTTCTACTTGTTTATTCATATTCCCACATATTAACTCCATCCTCCCTGTATTTTTATCTGCTTGCCTTCAATCATCTAGCTCTACATATATATACTAATAGCCATTTAGATTTCTCCATTGTTATAACAAATTTAGTTCGTGTTTTTAACAAGTTTATTAGTCGTATTTAATATGTTTCATGTCTATTTGTTTTATGTCTGTGATTGTATTTTTCATGGCAGTTCCCGTTCTGTGTTTCACGATCCTCCGTACCCTCAGAAGGCAGAGGGGCACAGCAGGAACTGTATTTGTAAACATGTATTATTTGTCTTAACTCTGTGCCCAGGACATACTTGAAAACGAGAGGTAACTCTCAATGTATTACTTCCTGGTTAAATATTTTATAAATAAATAAATAACTGTCACAGATAAGTTGTTATGTCTAACTGGACTGGACCTTGAAAAGAGGATTGTATCTGTGCCTACGTCGTCTTATGAGGCATTCTGCGAATCATGACTAGCAGTACTGCTGCTTTCTGCTCTAGAGAGGGTACTCAATTAACAGTATTTCCTCAAGTCTTGTACCTATCCGAGACTTTCCGAAACAATTCCAAGATCACCAAGTAAGCCAGGTTCTCTCCTGAAGGGGGGGATACTGTAAGGGTTCAAGTCTAGGCTTTGGCTGGAACCCGCCCTTACCTGGCTGCTGTGGACATTTTGATTTCTTGCAGCCTGCTATATTGGATGCACCTGGTCAAGGGCTTAAATAGCAGCCAGTGACTTCCAGCCCCTGCCTGAGCATTGTATATGTTTCCCTTTGTTTCTGCCCCCCTTGGCTCTAGTTCCTGAGCATTCCTCATTCCTGAGCATTCTGTGTGGCTTGCCAGTCCCTGTGGCTTGCCTTTCCTTGTGGCTTCCCTTATCCAGAAGCCAGCCTGTTGCTGTGGCTTCCCTATCCCGTGGCTTCCCTGTTCCAGAGGCTAGCTTGTTGCTGTGGCTTGCATATCCCTGTGGCTTCCCTGTTCATTTGAAATTCCTATTTCTGACCACGGACCGTGAGCCCGACCTCGCTGCCTTCCGCCTGCCCTGACCTTTTGCCTGTCACCTTGATTCTGCACCACTGCCGCCTGCTCTGACCCTTTGCCTTCTTACCGACTACGGATACCCTAACAGGACTCTGTCCCTGGGCTCTGTTCGGTTAATTGGCATCCCTAACTCAGCCATGCGGGTCCACTTCCTGATTGGAGACAAGCACCGTCACCCTCCTAGACTGAATCCGTGCTCACGCTATGATGTCAGTGCTGGCACATTAAGACCAGTGCACGCTTTCTCAAGGTCACAAGCTTACATCATAGCATCAGTGCAGATTCAGAGTAGGAGCTTGGAACTGCAGCCCTCTGCCCACACGAGGGAGGTTTATGTCCAATTTAGCTATTTAGCTAATTTATTTGATTTTACCCAGAACTAAACACAGCTTTAGGGCATCCCTTTTCCCCACCGCTCCTCTATCCCGGTTGCGTTTTTATCCCTTATGACTAGGAATTATCTTTCATGTTCTTTTCTTTGTTGTGCGTTAGTGGTACTATAGTGGCAGGAATTAAGCCCACTCAGTCTAACTCTTCACTAGGCTTTCTAACCTTACTAGTGCGTTAGTGCGTCACTCATTTAATGGTACATACTGTATTGAATATCCACATAGCCACAGAAATTTCTAAAGCACTGCATCAAATACATCGGGATAGAGTCAAACCTGCTAGTAGCCAGATATTGCCAGATATTTCATGGCAATTATATTATGTCTATCTTAGACTGATACTGGTGATTGGGAGCTCTGAAAATAGCTGTTTGCTACACAGAATTACTATTTACTGTCTGCCTATAAATCAGAAGCTGCCAGCTAATGTCAGTTTCTATTAATACTATTGTAAGAGTAGTGTCATTATCAGTAGCTTAGCTGACTGTTATAACTACACACTCACTATTGTTTCTACTTCAAAGCAATAATAGATAATTATCCTAGTAATTACATTTATTGAACTAATTGTGATCTGTATATCTGGGTCTCTGTACACTTCTTTGATTTCTACAAACTATTCAATCGTGTGTCTATATAGTTAAGCACTATTGATTTTATTTTGATTTTAAAAAAAAATGATTTTATTTCCACCCATTATACTTTTTTGCACTAATTATACAAAATCTACCCCATCTGGTGTGTAGTTGGGACTACACCCATACTAACAGATTGTCTATCCAAAGTGCATTATACTAATTAACCCATTGAAGACGTAGTCTGACTACCAATTTTTATAGAATCGGAAGTGAGGGCAGTCAAGGGCTGAGCTTCTTGCCCTCTCTGTTATTTTGATTCAACAATTTGTAACAATTTGCCTAACCCCTTGCACCCTCCATGAGTTATTTAGGCTGAGGCATGCATGTACACTTTTTTGTCCTTACTGGAACAGCAGTAAAATGATTCTTGCATCCATAGAAACGGGATTATCCATTGTTAAAGCACAAGAGTTCTGATCAAGATCAGTGAGTACGGAACTACAATTTATGTGTGAATTTATGTTATGTACAATACCGTTGACGTCACTTAGGCAACATTCTGCAAAAGGTGTTAATGTTGGGCGGGGATGAGTTGGTGATTGTTGTCTACTGTTGCAAGGTTTCAAAGTAGGAGTGTATCTGTACTTGTAGCTTTACTTTTAGAATACAACGATGATGCAATAGACATTCAATACACATTCATTAGTAGTTCAATAGAAATCACACATGGAATTCAAAGACCTTGAAAATAAATTGAAATATAACAGATAATTTCACAGCCGATTTAAAAGAGAGAAAACATTGCAAATTTCAAAGTGATTGAAAAGACTTTAAGAAAGCACAAATTTATAAATATCCCGGCTGGCTGCCTCTAGAAACCGTATGTCAAGGGATGAAGTGTCAGCTCTTGGGTCTATTTGTACGTCCTAATGTATTCTCCTGTATTTCTGTTCCCATTTTATGGTCCCCTGCAGAATGTAAGCTAAGGATGCCGAGTATAGTTAGGATCCCTGTTAGGAAATAGCTGCATGACAGGGACTTTAGGAGCAAGAGAATACGGGTGGATATTAGGGATTATAAACTAAAGCAGTAAAATTCAGGGCATTATTGAAAACCCTGCTCTCTGATTGGTTAAAATGCCGGGCATTATCCACAGTAATGCCCTGAATTTCAGCAGCTTGCAAAATGCAGTTTTCAATCTGTTTATTTCCAGCCAATCAGCTTTCAGAACATCTGAGACAAGGCAGGGGATTGGTTTGAATTAAGTAAAAGCTCTGAGACATGGCAGGGGATTGGTCAGGATGTATTAGCCACGGTTTGACTCCTCCCCCTCCCGAGCTGACAGATTTTCTGAGCAGATTCAGTTGAATTGGGGGGGCTGGGGGGGAGAGACTGCAATGAAGTAAGTGTGTTGTGTATAGAGGTGCAGTGTTGTGTTTGTGTGTGGGGGGGGGGGGGTAGAGGTGCTGTGTTGTGTGTAGAGCTGGGGGGGAGAGTGCAAAGTTTAGTAAGTGGCTGCATTTTTTATTGTGGCTGAAGTGTGTGTGTGTGTGTTGTGCTGTTGTATGTGTAGCAGCAGTTTGTGTGAGTGTAGAGCTGATGTGTGTGTGTGTATAGAGCTACTGTGTGTGTGTGTATATAGCTCCAGTGTGTGTGTGTGTGTGTGTGTGTGTGTGTGTATATAGAGTTCCAGTGTGTGTGTGTGTGTGTGTGTGTGTGTGTGTGTGTGTGTGTGTGTGTGTGTGTGTGTGTGTGTGTGTGTGTGTGTGTGTGTGTGTGTGTGTGTGTGTGTGTGTGTGTGTGTGTCAGTAGCAGTGTTTATGGGTGTAGCATGTGTGTGTAGCAGCAGAGTTTGTGTGTGTGTAGAGCTGCTGTGTGTTTAGAGCTGCTGCTGTGTGTGTAGAGGTGCTGTGTAGTGAGTGTAGAGGAGATTCTGTGTTGTGTGTCTAGAGCTCCAGTGTGTGTGTGTGTGTGTGTGTGTGTGTGTGTGTGTGTGTGTGTGTGTGTGTGTGTGAGTGTGTGTGTGTGTGTGTGTGTGTGTGTGTGTGTGTGTGTGTGTGTGTGTCAGCAGTTTGTGTGTGAGTTGCTGTGTGTGTGTGTGTGTGTGTGTGTGTACACAGAGGGGGCGGCAGTGTGTGGGCAGTGTGTGTGTGTGTCAGTAGCAGTGTTTATGGGTGTAGCATGTGTGTGTAGCAGCAGAGTTTGTGTGTGTGTAGAGCTGATGTGTGTTTAGAGCTGCTGCTGTGTGTGTATAGGTGCTGTGTAGTGAGTGTAGAGTAGATTCTGTGTTGTGTGTCTAGAGCTCCAGTGTGTGTGTGTGTGTGTGTGTGTGTGTGTGTGTGTGTGTGTGTGTGTGTGTGTGTGTGTGTGTGTGTGTGTGTGTGTGTGTGTGTGTGTGTCAGCAGTTTGTGTGTGAGTTGCTGTGTGTGTGTGTGTGTGTGTGTGTGTGTGTGTGTGTGTGTGTGTGTGTGTGTGTGTGTGTGTGTGTGTGTGTGTGTGTGTGTGTGTGTGTGTGTGTGTGTGTGTGTGTGTGTGTGTCTACACAGAGGGGGCAGCAGTGTGTGGATATAGATATCTGCAATGTAAGCGTATATAGAGGTGGTTTCATGTATTTACCATTTTATTTTAATAAAAAAATCTATATAACTATACAAAAGTGTCTATTATTTATTAAATAAGCCTACATTTAGCCTATAATAGTAATAATCCCCTCAGAACAGGGCATTACTGGCCAATAATGCCCTGGCTGGGTTAAAGTCCCTCGGCTTCGCCTCAGGCCTTCAACTCTTCCAGCCAGGGCATTATTGGCCAGTAATGCCCTGTTCTTCAGGGATTATTACTTAAGCAACAAAGGTTTAAAAGTGTATTGTGTTCCTGACCAGGGTAGCCGGTAGTACTGTTACGTTACCTGCAAATAGTGTATAATTTGTGGGTACCCGTCTGTACATAAGGACGGGGAGGGTTATGGAGGTCAAAATGTAAAGTATATAAAAACCCTGACCTGTTTGTGGACTTTACCTGTTCCCCTTGTCCAGGATGAACAAAGGAACATAGGGCACAACGGGTTTAGTGAATCAAACTCATTTATTGAGCCAACACGATGTTTCGACCATAATGGTCTTTATCAAGTGACAATGGCATAAGTACATTCCCTTGTAACAACATATAAATAGTGCCCCAAACCCCCACAATGCAACCTGTTCAATTAGTGCTGATGGAATTCATGTGCTGATTCAGTCCTTCTAGCCAATGTCCAGTCTGAATGTCTTGTTAGATAACCCCAACAGCTGTTAGAAATCCTCGTGGAGTTTACATTCTCATCATTTCTGTGTATCCTGGCATCCATCTTGCTGACGTCATCAATCCGGGTCCTTAGCAGTTGGAACGCTTGCGTTTCAGGTTCGCGCATGTGCGGTAGTTATCCGCTCGATCCTCTTCACCCTTCTATAATTTTGGAACGCAAAAAGCGCAGACTACTTGTGAGTCATTGCGCACGCGTGAGCTAGTCTCCCTGCGGTCCTGCAGGCATAAGGGTGGTTAGTTGATCTTCCGTTTTCATCCTGCTGACGTCATCAGTCCGGGTCCTTAACAGTTGGAACGCATCCGGATGTCTAATCTGGTGCGTTGCAAGTTCGCGCATGTGCAGTAGTTGTCCGATCGATCCTCTTCCCCTTCTGTGATTTTGGGACGCAAAAAGTGCAGACCAGTTGTAAGTCATTGCGCACGCGTATGCCAGTCTCCCTGCGGTCCTGCAGGCATAAGGGGGGTAGTTGATCTTCCGTTTTCATCCATTCACATCCATCTTTATCTGTCATGCAGTGGGGGAGGATATCTTCGTCATCAGAAGTCCACGATGTGAATAGAAGGGGAAAAAAAGGGGGGGGGGGAGTTCTGAATCAGCATAACACTTTTTGAACAAGATGTATGATATACAATCTTACTGTGAAAAGTGATTAACAATAAATAAGCTAAAAAAGGTTGGTCTTTGTCAAGTCTTTTCAAAAACATAACCCACAAGGTGTATTCACATGACCATTTATTAATATAACTACAGCAGGTAATGGCAGCAACCTATGGAGAAAAAAAGGTTTTATCTCTCCTCAATGAAAAAGCTCAATGACAAAAAATCATTCAGTCCATTGGGAAATACAGTGTCTAATGTGTGGATCCAGAAGGATTCCCGCTGTAATAGTAAAATATCCTTGTCCTGACCTGCCCTAGCTTTTTTAATATGTTCAATACCCATTCGTTTCAATGACAATATTGGGTGACTCAATTCGGAGCAATGTTTGATGAGAGCGGTATCCTCTGCACGATTACTGATTTTACTCTTATGTTCTATAAATCTGGTTTTGAGCATACGATTGCTCTTCCCAATATAACATAGTCCACAAGGACATTTAATCATGTAGATTATGTTTGTAGTTGTGCAGGTGATCCGCTCTTTAATACTGAACAATCTGCCACTCCTTGGCTGGTAAAACTTATCCCCCGTGTTCAGACTGTTGCAAATGCTACAACCATAACACTTAAAACAACCCACTTTGGGTGAGCTGAAAACATGTGGTGCCATATAATGTTTCTCATTATCAGCCTTAATCAGGATGTCCTTAAGATTTTCTCCACGTTTATAAGCAAAACGTGGGAAATCCTTACAGACCTCCTTTAGTATATCGTCTGTCTGTAGTACTTTCCAGTGCTTTTTGAGTGTTTTTTTAATAAAACCACTGTAGTTGTGAATTTACTTACAAATGTCAGATGATCACTTTTAGAATTTGATTGCGGTGTTGTGTTTAAAGCCGTGATAATTTCAGATCTGTTGTGTCCCCATTCAACAAATCTATCCTCAATCTCCTTTAGAGGTTCCTCCAATTTAATAGGCCTATCCACTATGCGTGTAGCCCTGATCTTTTGAGAAAATGGTAGCATTTGCTTCAACGTTCAGGGTGGAAACTTGAAGCATGCAAAGTGCTATTTTTGTCTGTGGGTTTTCTATAAAGATCACTATGAAGTTCTCCATTTTCATATGTGAGGAGCACATCTAGATACGAAATCTGCTTAGTGCTCCAATTTTTTGTAAACCTTATTGTGTTGTTCAGCCCATCCAGATATTCAAATCAATTGACAAGTTCTTCCTCCGTACCCTCCCACAGAAATAGCAGATCGTCAATATATCTACAGTAAAATAACATCTTAGTGTAATGTTCTGTAGGATAAATAAATTTCTCCTCAAAGTCAGTCATATATAAATTAGCATAGGACGGGGCACATTGCTGCCCATGGCTGTCCCTGCTGTTTGTAGCTAAAAAGTCTGCGCGAACTTAAAGTAATTCTTATATAAAACCAAATGTAGGAGGAGCATGATATAATCCACAGGTGGATTTGATTTATGAGAATTAGTCAGATTTTGTCGAATGACGTCTAAGCCACCGTCGTGAGGAATTATGGTGTATAGATTAGTTACATCCATAGTTACCACGATAATGTTTTTTCTAATCAATGGTACTGTGCGTATTTTTTTTAAGAAAATCAAAAGTATCCCGTATGTAAGATTTACTTTTAGTCACCAAAGGTTGAAGAAAGGTATCAATAAAAACTGCTAGTGGTTGTTTAATGGAACAGGTGGCTGATATTATAGGCCTACCTGGGGGATTTTGCAAACTCTTGTGGATCTTGGGCAATAAGTAGATGACTGGGCGCCTTGGGTTTTTCATAGTAAGAAAATTTACTATTTCTTCACTAATCCATAAATTATTTAATCCTAATTGCAGTATCCCCTTGATTTCTGTTTGATACCTTAAAGTCGGGTCCATGTCAAGTTTAATGTAACACTCTCGATTCTCTAATTGCCTCAAAACCTCTATTTTATACACACTGTAATCCTGCACTACAAGTGCTCCTCCCTTGTCCGCTTTTTAAAAAATTATGTTACTGTTTTCCCTAAGTTTCTTTAAAGCCTCCTTCTGTGCAATAGTCAGATTGTAATTTGTGTAATGATGCTTTTTAAAATATTGTTTGACATCATTTTTTATAAGGCGCATAAATACATTTACACCTGAGTTTTTGAAGGGTGCAATAAACCTTGATTTTAATTTGCACCGATTAGGGTTTACCTGCTCTTGTTGCTGCCACTGCTGATCTTGCTGATCTGTGGGTCTAGAGAAAAAAGATTTTAAATTCAAATTTCTTTCAAATTTAAACAGTTCAACCTCTAATGCAAAGGGATCAGGTCTTGTAGTAGGAACGAATGAGGGACCTTTGAATAAAACACAAATATCCATTTCTGATAATTCATGAGAAGACAAATTAATGATCAAATTATGCTTACTCATGGTCGTGGGCGAAGTACTGGAGGCGTTCTTTGCACTTCTGCGGCCCCTCCTTGTCTTGCATCTTTGGCCCTTGATGTCTGTCCTCGTCCCTTATCTAAAAAAGACCTCCCTGGGGTTTTGGTTACTGCACCCTCCGCTGATGATGTGGTATTAGAGTCACTCATGAAGCCTGTGGCTTTTTTGGCCACCTTTTTTGATTTTGTTAAATTCTTTGAATGTCTATCTGCCTTTCTCCAAAATAGACATTATTATCTTTATAATCTGTCACTACCTTTTTTTTAAACTTTTGTTTCTTGAAGTGGATTAAATCATCCTTAAATTTTTGTAGCTTGGTTTTAAGCTCATCTAATGATTGGACAGTGATGTCATTCTGATGTGTCTGCTCAATAACAATCTCTATTTTTAGAATTTCATGCCTCACAGTAGTGAGTTGCTGACCCACTTCTTCTATCACTAGTAGTATTAAATCAAGTCATGCTTTGTTCAATATTTTGCACCAATTGTCACAAAAAACATTGCTGTCAATTCCAATTGTTGGGCGATTTTTTATCCGAAACCCCCTAGGGATGAGTTTCTGTTTGTAGTACTCTGATAATGTATTACCATGAGAGTAAAGTTCGATTTCTTTTTTCTTAAGCCTTTCTAAATCTTGAATATGGTCTGTGGGTCTATCCGGCCCAAAAGCCTCTCGTGGGGTTGATTTAAACAAAATTTTACTGATTTCTTCGTCATTTAAAGTCTTTATTTCTGCTCTATTAGACAATCCACTTGACAAGTTATCCAGACCTTCCATATATTAAAATTCCTCGCCACTTGCCACTAGCAAAAAAATATATCCAAATGCGGATCAAAGGTCCTGTGTAGCAACAGGTATAAGCAGATGAGGTATTAACCCAATAGATACTGACATAAAGCTAAAAAGCTAATCAGTAAAATAAACAATTATGCTAATAATAGCAATCAGGTGGGTGCAAGCATAAGTACAGGTAGTAACAGTCCAGACAATATAAGAGAAATGCTGCACACCTCAAAAAGAAAAATAATGATACAGTTACCGGTGCTCCAGTGTTTGCACGATTTGATTTGCTAAACCCGTTGTGCCCTATGTTCCTTTGTTCATCTGTTCAGGACTGATTGCAGGCTTTCGTGCAAACACTGGAGCACCGATAACTGTATCATTATTTTTAGTATACTATTATACATTATATTTTAGCTAATATACCCCTAGAAACGGTGTGGCTGTTGGTATGCCTATGCACATATTAATGAATGTGCTACCACCGTTTGGAGTGCTGGGTACACTAATGCAACAAAATAACAAGGAAAATCAAGCAGCCCTCGCCTCACCATGCATCACCGAGTCACCACAAAGACTCCTGCCCAACATTGAAGGGAGTACACATTAGCCGTCTGGTAGCTGTTTGCTCTGCAACTCAATAATGCTACCATGTGAGTACTGACGGCGCGCGTGCACGTGACAGATGCCGACACGCGTGTTTCGCAATTGGAAACGCTTTCTCAAGGCTATAAGTGTGAGTGATCTTTTTGTCTGTACCTAGCATATTATGATACATTTCACACTTCACCTTCACCAACTGGGACCTGTCTGACACCTGAGACAGGTATTGAACAGCCCCTCACTGATACCAGCGTACACCTAATTAACCACTAATAGGGATTACTGTACTGCACCGACACACTTTATTCGAGCAAATACCCAGTATGTACCTGGCAGATACCTGGAATGCGCCGCTCCTCACCTCTGACAAGCCCCGTTGCGTTTGCCTTCCCAGCCTGGGTTCATGCCTGGCTGACGGGCGGCTGATCTGTTAAATGATAATGATTAGGATTTAATAGGCTGCAATGCTTCGCGTGTCTACCAGATGGCATAAATTCATGAATTGTAATGCAGTATATATATATATATACTGTGCAGTATTGCAGCCAGCGGGAATAAAATGCTTTAATCCCTGCCTGAAAAATAACCCAATGCACTCGGGTAGAAAACAGTCACAAACCTCAATACACCCGGATATACCCGAATTCGTGGGACTAGCCGAGCTCGAATAAAGTGTGTCGCCAGTGTATACCGACCGGCTCCCTGGGACAGTTTGATCCAATTAACCTCAAATTGTCACCTTACTTAGTTACCCGGAATCTCATATATATTCATCATAGGGTATCATATATGTGTGTCATTTGTTGAATTTTAACACCCATTATTTTAATAAGTATAGCATTAAAAATTATTTTTACATTCACATTATACATCAGGGGGTATTGAGTGCTTATAGTGGGTTCTTGTCTCTTTGTTACTTGATTTAATCCACTTCAAGAAACAAAAGTTTAAAAAGGTAGTGATAGATTATAAAGATAATAATGTCTATTTTTGGAGAAAGGCAGATAGACGTTCAAAGAATTTAACAAAATCAAAAAAGGTGGCCAAAAAAGCCACAGGCTTCACGAGTGACTCTGATACCACATCATCAGCGGAGGGTGCAGTAACCCAAACCCCAGGGAGGTCTTTTTTAGACAAGGTACGAGGACAGACATCAAGGGCCAAAGACGCAAGACAAGGAGGGGCCGCAGAAGTGCAAAGAACGCCTCCAGTACTTCGCC
Organism: Ascaphus truei; assembly: GCF_040206685.1. Taxonomy (NCBI): domain Eukaryota; kingdom Metazoa; phylum Chordata; class Amphibia; order Anura; family Ascaphidae; genus Ascaphus; species Ascaphus truei. Next base: position 279,253,819 of record NC_134486.1, on the reverse strand, counting down.
CACGACCATGAGTAAGCATAATTTGATCATTAATTTGTCTTCTCCTGAATTAACAGAAATGGATATTTGTGTTTTATCCAAAGGTCCCTCATTTGTTCCTACTACAAGACCTGATCCCTTTGCATAAGAGGTTGAACTGTTTAAATTTGAAAGAAATTTGAATTTAAAATCTTTTTTCTCTAGACCCACAGATCAGCAAGATCAGCAGTGGCAGCAACAAGAGCAGGTAAACCCTAATCGGTGCAAATTAAAATCAAGGTTTATTGCACCCTTCAAAAACTCAGGTGTACTGCTGCGGCCAAGTTTATTCGAGGATTTGCCCGTTCTTGGCCGCAGCAGTAGCGGAAGAGCGCCCTCCGATCGGGGCGCTCTCCCTACCGCTGCCGGGTCCGCCGGGTCCCCCGGAACCCCCTGCCGCCGTCCCGCGATCGCGGGACACCAGGGCTCCCTCGGGGAGCCCTGGACGCGCGTGCAGGGGGCGCAGGCTCCCGAAGACGCGTGACCGCGCGTCTATGACGCGCGGCACGCCGAGGGGCGGCCACTAGCAAGCCGGGAAATTTCCCGGCTTGCGGTACCGGCCACACTTTAATAAAGTGTGTCGGTAGTGTAAATGTATTTATGCGCCTTATAAAAAATGATGTCAAACAATATTTTAAAAAGCATCATTACACAAATTTCAATCTGACTATTGCACAGAAGGAGATGGGAAAACAGTAATATAATTTTTTTTAACATAATTTTTAAAAAAGCGGACAAGGGAGGAGCACTTGTAGTGCAGGATTACAGTGTGTATAAAATAGAGGTTTTGAGGCAATTAGAGAATCGAGAGTGTTATATTAAACTTGACATGGACCCGACTTTAAGATATCAAACAGAAATCAAGGGGATACTGCAATTAGGATTAAATAACTTATGGATTAGTGAAGAAATAGTAAATTTTCTTACTATGAAAAACCCAAGGCGCCCAGTCATCTACTTATTGCCCAAGATCCACAAGAGTTTGCAAAATCCCCCAGGTAGGCCTATAATATCAGCCACCTGTTCCATTAACCAACCACTAGCAGTTTTTATGATACCTTTCTTCAACCTTTGGTGACTAAAAGTAAATCTTACATACGGGATACTTTTGATTTTCTTAAAAAAATACGCACAGTACCATTGATTGGAAAAAACATTATCATGGTAACTATGGATGTAACTAATCTATACACCATAATTCCTCACGACGGTGGCTTAGACGTTATTCGACAAAATCTGACTAATTCTCATAAATCAAATCCACCTGTGGATTATATCATGCTCCTCCTACATTTGGTTTTATATAAGAATTACTTTAAGTTCGAGCAGACTTTTTATCTACAAAAAGCAGGGACAGCCATGGGCAGCAATGTGGCCCCGTCCTATGCTAATTTATATATGACTGACTTTGAGGAGAAATTTATTTATCCTACAGAACATTACACTAAGATGTTATTTTACTGTAGATATATTGACGATCTGCTATTTCTTTGGGAGGGTATGGAAGAAGAACTTGTCAATTGTTTTGATTATCTGGATGGGCTGAACACCACAGTAAGATTTACAAAAAATTAGAGCACTAAGCAGATTTCGTATCTAGATGTGCTCCTCACATATGAAAATGGAGAACTTGATAGTGATCTTTATAGAAAACCACAGACAAAAATAGCACTTTACATGCTTCAAGTTTCCACCCTGAACGATTGAAGCAAATGCTACCATTTTCTCAAAAGATCAGGGCTACACGCATAGTGGATAGGCCTATTAAATTGGAGGAAACTCTAAAGGAGATTGAGGATAGATTTGTTGAATGGGGACACAACAGATCTGAAATTATCACGGCTTTAAACACAACACCGCAATCAAATTCTTAAAATGATCGTCTGACATTTGTAAGTAAATTCACAACTGCCAGTGGTTTTATTAAAAAAACACTCAAAAAGCACAGGAAAGTACTACAGACAGACGATATACTAACGGAGGTCTGTAAGGATTTCCCACGTTTTGCTTATAAACGTGGAGAAAATCTTAAGGACATGTTGATTAAGGCTGATAATGAGAAACATTATATGACACCACATTTTTTGAGCTCACCCAAAGTGGGTTGTTTTAAGTGTTATGGTTGTAGCATTTGCAACAGTCTGAACACGGGGGATAAGTTTTACCAGCCAAGGAGTGGCAGATTGTTCAGTATTAAAGAACGGATCACCTGCACAACTACAAACATAATCTACATGATTAAATGTCCTTGTGGACTATGTTATATTGGGAAGAGCAATCGTATGCTCAAAACCAGATTTATAGAACATAAGAGTAAAATCAGTAATCGTGCAGAGGATACCGCTCTCATCAAACATTGCTCCGAATTGAGTCACCCAATATCGTCATTGAAACGAATGGGTATTGAACATATTAAAAAAGCTAGGGCAGGTCAGGACAAGGATGTTTTACTATTACAGCGGGCATCCTTCTTGATCCACACATTAGACACTGTATTTCCCAATGGACTGAATGATTTTTTGTCATTGAGCTGTTTCATTGAGGAGAGATAAAACCCTTTTTTCTCCATAGGTTGCTGCCATTGCCTGCTGTAGTTATATTAATAAATGGTCATGTGAATACACCTTGTGGGTTATGTTTTTGAAAAGACTTGACAAAGACCAACCTTTTTAGCTTATTTATTGTTAATCACTTTTCACAGTAAGATTGTATATCATACATCTTGTTCAAAAAGTGTTATGCTGATTCAGAACTCCCCCCCCCCCTTTTATTTTCCTTCTTTTCACATCGTGGACTTCTGATGACGAAGATATCCTCCCCCACTGCATGACAGATAAAGATGAATGTGAATGGATGAAAACGGAAGATCAACTACCCCCTTATGCCTGTAGGACCGCAGGGAGACAGGCTTACGCTTGCACAATGACTTACAACTGGTCTGCGCTTTTTGCGTCCCAAAATCACAGAAGGGGAAGAGGATCGATCGGACAACTACTGCACATGCGCGAACTTGCAACGCACCAGATTAGACATCCGGATGCGTTCCAACTGTTAAGGACCCGGACTGATGACGTCAGCAGGATGAAAACGGAAGATCAACTAACCACCCTTATGCCTGCAGGACCGCATGGAGACTGGCTCACGCGTGCGCAATGACTCACAAGTAGTCTGCGCTTTTTGCGTTCCAAAATTATAGAAGGGTGAAGAGGATCGAGCGGATAACTACCGCACATGCGCGAACCTGAAACGCAAGCGTTCCAACTGCTAAGGACCCGGATTGATGACGTCAGCAAGATGGATGCCAGGATACACAGAAATGATGAGAATGTAAACTCCACGAGTATTGCTAACAGCTGTTGGGGTTATCTAACAAGAGATACAGACTGGACATTGGCTAGAAGGACTGAATCAGCACATGAATTCCATCAGCACTAATTGAACAGGTTGAATTGTGGGGGTTTGGGGCACTATTTATATGTTGTTACAAGGGAATGTACTTATGCCATTGTCACTTGATAAAGACCATTATGGTCGAAACGTCGTGTTGGCTCAATAAATGAGTTTGATTTGCTAAACCCGTTGTGCCCTATGTTCCTTTGTTCATCTGTTCAGGACTGATTGCAGGCTTTCGTGCAAACACTGGAGCACCGGTAACTGTATCATTATTTTTCTTTTTGATGTGTGCAGCATTTCTCTTATATTGTCCCCCCTTGTCCCAGAAACATGAAACTTCGGGAGTGTAAGTTTTAGGTTTGCAGGAGTTCGGGGGACAAAGTTACCCGAGGTCCAGTAGTTCTCCCCGATGTGCAGGCATGATTTGTGGGTTCGCAAGGTGAATTACACTGGGGCTCTCCAGTGTCCCCCAGAATCCTGATTTTCAAGCCCAGATATCCCAGACCCATTTCCCTTACAGATATAAGATTCCCCAAGGTCTATACTTTATTAAAGTTTGTTTATACTGTATGTATAAATGTCTATGCATTAAGCCTGGGCATTTACTTAGGTGCCAAGATGTCTGCATAGACATTAAAGTTCAAAGGAGAAAGGTGGTCCAGAGAACAGGGGGCACCCCATTGGTGCCCCTTTGTAATTGCCAGACTTGATGGAGCCTGCCCAGTTGGTGGGATATGAATTAGCTAGGGGAAGTTGCTGCATGTGGGCGCATTTCTATTGGCTAATTCATATTTCCCACCCACCTGGTTTTTCAAGCTGGCTTGGCATGCCCCCTCCTCTGACATCAACAGCCAGATGAGCCCCCGCTCTGATTGACTGGTGGTAAAAGTTCCCACGCTCTAATTGGTGGGCAGTCCTTGTTCCATGTTAGACATAGAACACAGAAGCTCTCTCTCTCAGTCTTCCAGACTCACAGGTAACCTTGGGACTTGGTCCAGTGACGCGCCGGCAGGTTTTCCAGGTGTTTTGCTTGCAATAGCAAACCACTAGGCATTGAGGTGCCAGGGAAGCCTAGCTCAAGACAAGTTCTGAGGAATGATTTTATTCCACCATTTTGTTTTGCCTAGTGAATGATCGCAGAAAAACATAAATGTGTTAAAAGTACTGGTCTCCTGTGACAGTGCCCTTTAGAACTCTCAGACCGACATCCAACTTTACTTCATAATCTTAAATAATTCCCAACATTGAAGTGTTTGGTGGCAGCGTTACAAATCTGCTCAAAAACATCAAGTCAAGTGATAATCTCAATATCTGGGAACATAAAGCTGTGTTCTGGGAACTGCTCCACAGACCTCGAATTTGAAAAACAAGCTTGCTGATGAAGGAAAGTTCAGGGAAAGAGGTTACAGCAACACCATGGTCAAAAGAGCCTACAGCAGAGCAAAACATACTCATGGCAGGACCTGTTGAAAAAAAGCTTGAGTAAGTTAGAAAAAGAGAAGAATATTATAATAAAACCTTCTGATAAAGGAGGAATTCTGGTTGTCCTGAATAGTGAAGACTACAAACAAGAAAATGTGAGACTCTACTCTTTACAAAGATCCCACTATTGTGTATAGTAGGGAACTCTCGAAAAACCTTAACCAAGGGATAGGAACTAAAGTTTTCAACGCACAAGTAAAAGAATATATGCAGGTTAAACTACCAAAAATTGCAACCGTTTATAACCTGCCTAAAATCCACAAAAATAAATCACCACCACCAGGCCATCCGATTGTATCCAGTATAGGTAATCTCACAGAATGAGCGAGTACTTATATTGATCAAGTGCTTAGACCTTTTGTTACTGTCCTACTCACATACAAATGCAGCTACCAGTATTAGAACACTTACCTGGGAAATTCTGGGAGATTCTGGGGCAGTCTCACAGTAAATGCCTCAACATTGCCTCAACATTTCTGTGAGATTCTTAATGGCCCATCGGATTAACACAGCGGGGGGTCCCTGCAGTCCCATTGAAACTGAATTGGACTGCAGGGACCCCTGCTGTGTTAATCCATTGGGCCACTAAGAATCTCACAGAAATGTCGAGGCAATGTTGCAGCAATGTTGAAGCATTTACAGTGAGACTGCCCCAGAATTTCCCAGGCAAAATTTCTAATACTTGTGGCTGCATCTGTATCTAAGAGACAGTAAAGACAAACTCCAAAAACTGGATGGGATTACTATCACCAAGGATAGCATCCTTGTCTCCCTCATGTAGCATGTATACAGGCAGTATTATACTTCTTAAACACAATAGGACATCAATACAAAGCACATAATACTTTTGTCTCCCATCTTTATGTACGGACCAAAAATTATTTTCTATTTGATAGAAAACTACTGTATACCATCACATTCAGGGAACAGCGATAGGGACCACATGTGACCCATTGTATGCAAATTTATACTTAGGGTGGTAGGAGACAGAAATAGTTTTTTTGGGATGCAATAGACCAATTAACTAAGTTTATAGATATCTGGATGAGATGTATAGACGATCTGTTCCTCTTATGGCATGGACCTCCAGAACTATTCAAAGAATTTATAACTACTCTTAATAACAACAATCATAATTTGAGATTAACATACGACATAGTAAAGAAAAAATCATGTTTGTGTACCTTAAAATCTCAAAAGGCAGAAGTGGTGAATTGACAACAATACACAGAAAATAAAACGCAACTAATAGTGTCCTGCGAGCTAACAACCATTACCACCATCCCTGATCCAGGGTATTCCTGTGGGACAGTTCCTCAGAATTAAGAGGAACTGCTCCACAGACCTCGAATTTGAAAAACAAGCTTGCTGATGAAGGAAAGTTCAGGGAAAGAGGTTACAGCAACACCATGGTCAAAAGAGCCTACAGCAGAGCAAAACATACTCATGGCAGGACCTGTTGAAAATAAAACCATCTCCCTTAAACCAAAAACGACACGATTGAAGACTTATAAGAAACAATGGATCTAGCCTGAGAAGTTCTACAAAAACACTGGCACATCCTCAGAGCCGATGAGGATCTAAAAGAAGTGCTGCAAAGTCATTCCAAAATTACCAGCAGAAGGGTAAAAAATATGAGACATTTTGGTCCACAGCCATTTTGATAGAGATACCAGTACAACTTGTCTTCAGGCAAAACATAAGGGTTCTTTTAGATGCCAGAGCTGCAAAGTATCTATGAGAGCAAAGAAGGAATTTCAGAATTGGAACAATACTCTCACCTATGACATCAGCCAGTTTATTAACTGCAAAACCTCTGATGTCATATACATAGCTGAGTATATCTGTTCCAAAAAATATGTAAGTGTAACATGGTTAGTTTACTCTGCCTCTCTTTCCCCCCTGTCACATAAGTCCTTAGCAGTCTAGGTTGTGACAGTCAGTCATGTGGGCAACTGACCCCCCCCCCCCCATGTTTCTCTCTGAGTGACAGAGTGGTGGTGGTGACTCATGGTCTCTGTGTAGCCTATCAGGGTACATATCTTGAGCCTTCCCCTTCTGGTTCCTCAGGGAGGCAGTGCCAAAGTTAGTTAGTTCTCTCCCACCCTTCCAACCGAGTGGAGGTGTGTGGCCTGTCTCCCCTCCACAGGGAGAGAGGGAGAGGCCAGCCAGCCCTCAAGGGCTGGATGGCTCAGCAACACCTAAGGCTCCACACTATAAGAGCCAGCACCACCCAGAGGCCTGGAATTCTCTAACGTCCTTGCATACGCTGTAACAATATCTACTGCAGTGACTGCGAATAAAGCCCTTGTTCATTTTACACCTGCCTGGATTCTAGTCTGTGAGCATGGGTGTAAGAAAGATGGCTTTAGAGGGGACTGCCTCTAAGATCCTTAGAGCCTACTGAAGCTGGAGGCGCTGAACACCGAGTACAGAACATCAGATGACACCAAAAGCCAGTCCTGGTCTCCTCCCCATCGCAGACAACTCAGCTCTCCTGGAAACTCACAGATAAGCACACCACAAACACCTGTAGCCAAAACATGTATCTCCTAGAGGGGGGATGGGTACATGTGCTACATAGCCAAAACCAGAAACCAACTTAAATGGCGTATTGTAGAACATTTAGGCACGATAAGCAATAAACTAAATACACCAATTTCCAGGCATGTTAATGAATGCCATCCCGGTGATGGTTCAGTGGTCTTTGTAATTGACCAGCTATTCATAGACTTTACAAAGGGAGATTGGGATCAAGAATTATTGAAAAAAAATCTAGGTGGATTTACACCTTTAAAAATGTTATCTCCCAATGGCCTTAATGAAGACTTTATATTGTCACCCTTCAACGGAACCTGAGACATAATGCCTGTACTTTAAACCGTATGCTCGTCCTTAAATCTATTAATGTCAATGTTTTTATTATATGATTTGTATTATAGTTTCTATTCCATAGTATAATCTTAAACTAGCCAGGAACACTTCCTCTGAGCATATGCACATGCTGTTATGTCTTCTAGCTGAGTGTGAACTAAACTAAAGCACATTTTGTTGCCTCCAATAGACCTAGCTATAAAATAATAAATTTAAATAAAACTGCACAAACTTACCGGTTTTTGATATAAACTATTTGGTCTACTGGCTTTATTGACTGATATCTTAAGAAACAAGTGGCCCCTAGATGTTCTCAGGAACCGGGTGGTGCCTTACTGCTAGACAACCAAAAGTCAGCTCCAGAGGATCCAAAAATAATAAAAGTATCCACTGCATTCTTATGTAATGGAGGACACTTATAGGGAGGCAGTATGGAAATCAGACTAATACTATCAATTGAATAGTGACTCCAGTTGTGTATATATATCCCCTACAATACCTCCTTACATAAATTAGGGAGACATGTCTGTGCTGGAAAAAGTACACCTGAGAAATATGCTAATAGATATACAAATTATATTTAAATGAGACCCATACCACACTTTCTAAAAGGAATATCAAACCAACTATATAGAGTTTATAAGCCTAAGACCTTGTGACTGGAATGGTGTACTGGTTTCAAACCCAAGAGGACTTGAATCCACAAACACTGCTTTCCTATGCTGCAGCAGTGTGAGGTAAACCAGCATATGTCTAGTAATCCACTACTGTCTACTATTAGTATACCTCAACGGGATATCTATTTTGTTGATTGTAACCTTAAAAGGACTTCATGCACCATGTAATAATATGTACGTGAGGGCTATGAGCTACCGAGGCTAGGTGATATTAAATAAAAAATAGATTTTCTGACACACAAACACCAGGAAAAACAAGGGGAAGCACAGCAAATAAAGCAGATGTAGAGACAAGGTAATATCACAAAGTGACCTGGTGACTTAAGTTAGTTGTACGTCTGATCTTATAAAGAAAGAAATATGGTGCTAAAGGCGCTTCTGCTAGGTGAACAAATTATATTGTGAAGTATAGTGCTTAATTAAATCAAAAATACAAACATACAAGGAGTCTCATATATATAAGGTAAGGCTGCCTGATAACAATACTGACGAACAAGATCAGAAAGACAGTACAAGTAACAAATATGAATCAGCACCTTTAAGAAATAGTCCATAGATAATGTCCAAATTATCTTCAAAGTTCTGAGAATTAACTTAGATTAGAAGTTTTACACCTCTGGGCCAACTTGCCACAGCCAAAGCCGTCAGCACACTCCTTGAACCAGAACTTCAGTGTGGGGGTGGACATCGGGGAGAAGAGCCTCTCATCGCTGGTTGATGATTACACGGCAAGCCTGTAGATGCTGCTCACATGCCTCCTAGGATTATCTTGACCTCTGACCCTGGGACGGATGTGGAATTCATCTGCAGATGCCCCCTCGCCCCTTGCTTAGTTGAATTGCATGTTTACTCCATATTGTTTTCTTTTATTTTTTCTATGCAGGTGGAGAGGGGAGGTCTTTGTGCCCTTGTAAGGGCTGTTATATACAGCATGCGGCCGTGCGGCCGCACGTTCCTATGTGAATGCGAGTTCATGTGCTGCATGCTTTTCCTGTCTGTAGAGCCGGGAGCTGCAGGTAATGTATATATGTGTGTATGTGTGTGTATGTGTGTGTATGTGTGTGTACTGTATGTGTGAGTTTATGTGTGTGCATGGGTTGTGTGTGTGAAAGGAAGTCCTAAATAAGATTTTTAAAGAAAAAAAAAGTGTAATAAATATTTTTTTTTGTTCTGCAATCATTGACACACACACACACACACACACACACATCCATATAAACACACATCCACGCATAAATGCATACATACATACACACATACACACATACATACATATGAGCGCAGGCGAAAAGATGATTTTCCTCATCTTCGCCGCTGTCTGTCGGCTCCCCTTTCCCTGCCGTGCGCGCGTGCGGCCCTTGTATAGAAAGGCTGACTAACGTCAGCCAACTAAAATTCCGCGCGCGCGCACAGCGTTGCACGCGCCCGGCACTATAGAACGTGCCTAAGAAGGCTGCCTGAATCCTAATTAGTGCTTTTTTCCTTCGCATTTGACTGTTATTTTCATGGACTCAGAAGGACACTTTATGTAGTCTGTATTTACACTTTTTTATAGGTTTTCCACAGCATTATTTTATTCATTACGGATTTATATATATATTTTTATTGATTTATTACTAGTAGAATTTTTATTATCCATTGATATATCTTACTAGTTGTTTATTTGTTTCATTTAATTTGACTATTTTTGTCGTCATTCTACACCCAAGCGCAGTCCCCAATTGTGTGTATGTATATATATATATATATATATATATATATATATATATATATATATATGTATGTCCCAGAATCCCTTGCTGCAGTGGAAGTGCTGTGTGCTGGGTGATAATGGTGAAAGGCGGGGGGTTGCAGACTTGACTAAGACATGCAAATGAGTATACAGTAATATTTGCTATATGCTTTGCTGTGGAGGGTTTTTTTACCCACCATAACGTAACTAAGTATGGTAAAACCCATCCTCATTGCTTCATTTTTGTGATTATTGGTATGTAACATTTAATAAAATATTTTTTCTTAATTTGACTTGCCTGATTATATATGTTTTATATTGCAGCCCTATTCCAATCACCTTAGATTTTTTGTGTTATATATTGGCCCTATCCTAGTTTCATTGATGGTCATTTTCTATATGTATTTCTCTTTAAGAGACATCATATTTGTCTTCCTACTAATCAACCTATCAGGTTTAAGTCAACCCTATAAAGGTTCACCACTTATCCCCTAGAATTCACCCTTGAAGAAGTTGGCGCAACAGCTGACGAAACGGCGTAGGTTCGCGTCATCAATGTCCGACAGCTGACTGTGAGAGGAGTGCATAATTGCATGTGAGGAGTGAGAGCAACTATTTCAGTTATATTGGCGGAACAAAGTGGAAGGCTGCATTTGTCTGTCTGTCTGGCTGAGTCTGAGTCTGACATCAAGCAGAGACACGAGTGAATATTCAACTTGAACGAATACAGCTGTCTTGGGTGAGTGGGTTATCCAGGAAGTGCAAGTGGAACAGCGTCTCCAGTGTTACCCGGATCAGCATCACATGTTCATCTCCAGTGTGATTTTGTTGGTGTGCTGACGGAGGGACGCGGAGACCCCTGTGGTCATCGCGGTTACATCCTTTGGTGAGACCATTCCTTAATACCTTGCCTATGCTATTTGCTTACCCCCCCCCCCCCATCTCCATCTATAGAGGTCAATATCAGCCTGATTTTGCCACGTTTGCACCCGCAATCTATCATCTGACGGGTCAATTACCTCTCCCCATTTGTTGCTCCAGTCATTTGCTACCTATCGAGTGACAATTCCTCACATCTCACTGCCTCCTACATTTGCGCTATTGGACATTTTTTGGTCACATTTCCCTTCTTTTTTATTTTCAAGAGTACTCTTGTTTTTTATTGTCATATATTGTGTTTATTGTGGCTATTGGCATCATTGTGTTTGTTTTAATCTGTTCAGTCACCTAGCCTTCCTTGCTTAATTAATACATTATCCTGTTTTTTATTGCTATACAGGATTGCGCCTTTTTTCTTTCTTCCATTTAATCAGGATAGGCATATCCTCATTAGGTCTGAATCCTGCTAGCTCATTTCACCTGGGTCAGTACATTTATTAGTCACCCATTTACTCACTTACAATATTTCATTTGTGTTAGTCCTAGCGCTGATTTCTTGATTTCTTTCTGATATATATATCTATATCTATATATCTATATATATATATATATAGATATATATATATATAGATATATATATATATATATATCTATATATATATATATATATATATATATATATATATATAAATAAAAAAAGGGGGGGGGGGAACACTGCTGCGCTAGCTGGAATACCAAACAACAAGCATGATAATTACACAAAAATGAATAAACAGAGGGATATAGTAGTACCTAAATGTACAGAGTGGCTGCTAAAGACAAAACATAAATAAACATACAACACAAACAAGTGGGAGAGGAAAGGGTGGATGGATGAGGGAAGGGAATGGGAAAGGGTAAGGGAAAGGGATAAAAAGCCCCAAAAGAAGTGGTGTGTTGAATAAAATGAAAAATAAAAGTGTCTTTCAACAGCTACTGGGTGTCGCTGCCAGTCTTCAGGAAAAAAACACCTTCCTCTTGTTCTGTAGAACGAAAAGAAGACAGCGCGGCTCCTATAGCATAATACTGTGATTTAATAATAAAATATACGTGCAGATAGATCACGGACACTTACATTGTGCAAAATGAAATAAGACAATGATATAAAGTCTTTACAGTCACCCGATGGAGCCTCCGTGGATGAGTGACGTGTGTGGTGTCCCACACACTCCTGCTGTGGATGCCAGGAGGGTGCGCGCGCACCCGGTCTCCCCCTGGTTGTAAATCCCGCGAGAGTGAGTGTCCTCCAATACCACAGGATGCTGACACGGCAGTCAGACTTCCTGCATCAAGGTATTAAACGTAATGAATCCGAACCGGCTCCAAAGCGAGTGAGATGCTGAATGACTCAAAATATGCTCAAAATATGAGTATTGTGTTAAAAAGTCCAATGCTAGCTCCTTCCCTACGCATTTTGTCGTGATATGCGACTTCCTCAGGGGATAGAGCTATACTGGCAGGGATGCCATATATATAAACAGAAACAATATAGTAGCGCTACAATTTATTCCCAAGATGTGTGCAGTAAGGGTGGGCTATTGGATAAACTACCCAATAAAATATAGCAATCAGCAAATAAAATTCACATATAGAAATAATTAGTGCTCAAATAAGATAAAATAAGCCTAACAAATACTGCACATATATAAAGTATTAAAAAACAAATACAATATTAAAATATAACCAAACCAAACGACGAACAGATGGTGTAAAGTTCAATATTGGATTTGGCGGTGAATCCAACCAGGAGTGAGCTGCAGCTTCAATAATGGTGTTGCCACACCACTGATAACTTGTAGAAAAAGAAAAGAAAAAGAAGCGCAAGCTCCATAGCATAATACTGTATGGGTAATTTAATCAAATAAAATATATGAAAAAGGTCCCTTGGATATACACTCACAAGAGAACAAAAAATATCAGCATGTATGAGATAGATCTCAATCGTGGGGACGTCACTGCCAGGGTATACAACAGTTTATAGGTCTGTAATGGCTGAAATTCCAATCAGGTGTATAATGGAGCCAGACAGGCAAATACAATGCCAGTATCATGATACAAGGGAGAGGGGCAGGGGGATGAGGTGGGATCACTGGGAGCTTAGTCGTGAAAGATGTTAAACACAGTCCTTGATGACTCCTCACCCACCAGACACCGGCGGCATTGTTCTGGGCAACTCCCCACCTTCTCCCTTTGGTAAAGATGCCCGTGTACCGTCTGCTGAGATCAGCTGCTAACATTTAGTGCTCTGAGTGGTAGCATGCACTTCATGCACTTCAATTATATTTCCTACTTTTAACCTACTGTGTTAAGCATGTCACAATAATTAGTTTTGCTTAATTGGCTATGGGGCTGCAACTTGCCTAGACCTGATTGTTTTTAAGTTACTGTACAATGTTTATTGCATGCATGTTTCTTATTGAATTTGGTAAAAATTGAATAATTTCATCACGCCTTGCCTATTATGACTGTAACTTAACTTCTTCATTGGTTTGCAGTAATAATATACTCTGCAATTAAATAACCACTGTACTGGAAAAGGCTTCGTGAATACTGTATTTTCAGAGAAATGCAATAATACTTTTTTGATAACTAAACAGTCATCAATCATTTTTTATCATTTTTCATGATAATTTCCATCACACACTGAAAATAAACTTGCACAACCCACATTATGGATTTGACTTTATCAATCTGTCATGCAAGCATATTGAGAAGCTTGGCTACAGCTGAATAAATGGACATTAATTAGTTCTAAGGTATCTTACAATAGAATGCATAAAAATGAAATGCAGATTACATACTGTAAATGTGTACAAGTACAAAATGACGTGCTAAAAAATTGCTGTACAGTAGATAGAATAATGTATTTACTGGTTTAATTTGTTCTTTTGTTTCATTTTTTTGTATAATTTTATTTTTCATTTACAAAAAAGATTTAGGAATGAATGGAAACCTGCCACAATTTTTTTTCAGAATAACAGTTTTATTAAAGGTGCTTTTGGTCTTCTAAGAGACAGCCGTCTAAAATGGCTGCTATGTAGAGTTACTCCTGGCTTATTGAATACTTGCTCAATCTATGGATTTGATAGCCAGACACTTCAGTGTTATATCGCAAGAGTTAAATATGTACTCTTTCAGAGCATATCTATATTGTGAAAGTTGAACAGCTCTATCCCTGGAAAAAGCAATTTGAAATGTAATGGTCTACTGTTTCCTACAGAGGCCTATGCCAATTTGAAATACTCATCCATGTAATCTTCCTTATTTTGGCAACCTCCTTTTTCTGTGGATCTTAACAAAAGTAAATACGTAACCTTGAGCAGTCTACACGGAGTGCCCATCACCTCTCCAGTGTAACTATTTGATATACTATGACTTGTGGAGTTTATTATTGCTTTAACGCCCCTCCTTGCTGCTCTAGCTCTATCAAACACCAGTAATATACTGTACCTTGGAAAAACATTTACATTGCAGTTATGTCCCCTGTAACTGCACTACCTGGCATACAGTACATAAGGACTCCCGGGTACAGCCAAGCAACGTAGCTGCTGAAGAGCTTCTGAATGGTGAAGGCTTTATGTTGAAGAAACACTGAGGAGAATTCTGCATGCCTTGCATTACAGGGTTTGGCTGTTGAGGCAAACTCCTCTGTTCCTGAGGAACCGCTAGCCCAAAATGCACCAGGTCAGCATCAGTTTAATAAATGGGTCAAACCTATCTCATCTTCATATATACATTATGTAGCCATGCCACCTCTGGCTACTAACCTGCCCTACTCCTGGCAGTAAGTCCTGGTACAATCTGGTTGCTAGTAGTGAATATGGGGTTTCCCCACTCACTGGAGCTGCATTTGAGGGACAGTGGGAGGCAGTGACATCCAGCCTGAGCATGTTCAACCATGGGACAGACCTGGTGCCATCCTCCTAGCTGTACTTAAGTGCAGTGCTGCCACAAATTTAGCAGTGCCTCTACCCACTTGAGAGGGGCAGGTCACACAGCCAAGAGCCTGATTATTGGGCCTTCTCTGGTCTTCTTCCTCTTGGGGGAGAGTAAGTGTGTACCATACCTCTGCCATTGCTAGAGGGGCAGGGAAGAGCTGGGAGTGCTGCGGGTGCCCTTGGCCTGTAGTGAAGGTCCAGGGACCATCCTTCAGTGAGTAGCTGACAGTTTCTGCATTGGGCAAAACCCTGCGGTGTACTGTGCTGCATAGAATGAGAGAATAAACCGCTCCTCTTGTTATACTCCCGCCTACTGTGTGATCTTACTGGGGGCAGAGGTGATAGTTCTACTGTAGGAGATCATCTTCACCTATCTGGAGCCTACAGCAGATAGAGGCACTGCACTGCTAGAGAACCATGTGGGTAATGTACCCCAGAAACCTGATCCTGTGTCCCCACTACCATCTGCGGACAGCTCAGCCCTCCTGTTACCATCAGGTATCATGCACCACATACATAGTAATGGCCAAATCTCCCACTGGGTGGGGGAAACACCATTACAATTACATTATTACAATATATTTTTTCTGAGGGTGTTATCCCTGTTTTTCAGGTGAACAAGTGTCCTAAACAACTCAACTTCCAACTGCTCTTTTTTCAGAACTTTGCTGATAATCTTTTTTTAAAAGAAGGAAAAAGTGTGACCTACAATTTATTCCAACGTTCACTCTCCAACCAGGATTACATTTACTGATTTCCTCCTACCAAATCATATTTCAATAGTGGTCTTTAAGGGGTAATACTCTGATTTGAGGGAGGCTCCCCTTTTTATGAGTAATCAAAAAAATAATTTCTGGCTTTGAATGATAGACCACCTCTCCCAATTGGAAAAATGCCTCTGTTCTCACTTACTTGTCAAATTCAATATGTGGGTGGTTTCATCTCTAAGGAAGCGCGTTCTCTGGTTCTAATCACAGAGCCCAGAGAGTTTAATTCTTCTTTTTAGGGATTCACTTCTCTGGGAGGTTATGCCTGAGCTGTATGCTTTCATATTAAGTTTAAGCCTCCTGAATATAAACTCTTTTTATATACAGTAGCGTCAAAGCCTATTCTAACACGGCTGGAGCCACAACCCGCGTGAAGACGCGGGTTTGTCATTTTTTTTTTGCAGCGTGCCGTGCATCACTGATGCGCGGTCACGTTGCATCGGGTGCGCGCGTGGCGCGCGTGCCCAGTGCTCCCCGAAGGGAGCCCTCATTAAGGGAGATGTGGAGATGGCGGTAGGGGGCCCGGGGGACCCGGTGGACCCGGAGAAGCAGAGGGGAGAGGCATCGATCGGAGGACCGATCTGAGAGGCTCCGGCTGGCGCACGGGAAAATTCGGTGCCAGCCCGGAATCTGCAGCGGGACAAACCGGGTAAGTGTAAGAATAGGCTTTGTCGCTGCTGTAGATAAAATATCTAACTATATGCTCAAAGTAGTTAAAAGTTGTGAGTTAAATGAATTTCTCCTTTTCTAAATATGCAAACTATATCTCATGTGTTAGAATCCAAAATATTTGCATACTCTATCTGCTAAAATCCAAAAGTCTGAATAATTGTTTGAAGAACCAAATCTTTCATTATGTCAGTTGGTTTGAATCACTGGCCATAATTTGGTGGAATATTTGGTTTAAATATGTTTATTACCAGCTATTATGTTGTTTTCTTTCTTCTTATATTTAGTGTAGTTGTGTGTTGTGTATAATTTTGAAAACATCCTCACTGGACAGCTCCCAAGAGCTCCAATGGAATCTTTAAACAGCTGAACCCCATTATAGCGCGACCCGTTATAATGCAAATTCGGTTATAACGCGGTTTTCACGTGGCTCCCGTTTAAAAAAAAAATTACATTTAAAAAAAAAATAATTTTTAAAAAAAAATTTGCACACTGCACACACTGCACACACTGCACACACTCTCACTGCACACACTCTCACAGCACACTGCACACACTCCCAGCACTCACTGCACACACTCTCACTGCACACTGCACACACTCTACACTGCACACACTGCACACACTCTCACTGCACACTGCTCACAGCACACTGCACACACTCCCAGAACACACTCCCAGCACTCACTGCACACACTCTCACTGCACACTGTACACTGCACACACTACAGTGCACACACTAAACACACTCTCACTGCACACTGCTCACAGCACACTGCACACTGCTCACAGCACACTGCTCACACTCCCAGCACTCACTGCACACACTCTCACTGCACACACTCTCACTGCACATGCTCTCACTGCACACACTCTCACTGCACACACTCTCACTGCACACACTCTCACGGCACACACTCTCACTGCACACACTCTCACTGCACACACTCTCACTGCACACACTCTCACTGCACTCACTTCCAGCACTCACTCTCACTGCACACTGCACACACTCTCACTGCACACTGCACACACTCTCACTGCACACTGCACACACCTTCACTGCACATTGCACACACCACACTGCACACACCACACTGCACACACTCCCAGCACTCACTGCACACTGCACACACTTTCACTGCACAAACTCACTGCACACACTCTCACTGCACACACTCTCACAGCACACTCTCACAGCACACAGCTCTCACAGCACACTCTCACAGCACACAGCACTCACAGTACACAGCACTCACAGCACACAGCACTCACAGCACACAGCACTCACAGCACACTCTCACAGCACACAGCACTCACAGCACACTCTCACAGCACACACAGCACTCACAACACACTCTCACAGCACTCACAGCACACTACACCACACCTCCCACTCCCCCTCCCTACCTTTGGTGCGGCTGCTGAGATCGGAGCGGAGCTGGCATCAGGAGGAGGGCAGGTGTTGGGAGGAGGGTGTGTCGGGAGGGGGGGGAGGTGTCTGGGGTAGGGGGGGAGGTGTTGGGAGGAGGGGGGGTGTCGGGAGGAGGGGGAGGGTGTCGGGAGGAGTGGGGGTGAGTGAGGAGCACGCTGGGACTCGGAGGGCCGCGTGCACTATGCTGCGGATGGCCGGTAGGTGTGGGGGCCTGGGGGGAGGAAATGGATGCCGGTGGTGGGAGGTAAGGAGCAGGTTGCGGCTGGACTCGCCGTTGCTAGGGGACGTGTAGGGCTTCCGGACACCTCTTCCTTCCTTCCTTCCCTCCTCACTCCCTCCCGATCAGGCGCGTGGCGGCCATTTTTTTTTTTAATTAGCGCGACACCGGTTCTAGCGAGGTCGGATCGGGTGGCCCCCGAGGACTGCGCTATAATGGGGTTTAGCTGTATTGAGTGAGATGCACTTTGTATTGTAATAAAATTATATAATCTCTAGCCATTTTCTGTACCTTAAACTATATGCATTAATTGTTGGAACTGTATGTACACTAACGATGTTTGAAGAATGGAGAGAGAGAAATAAAAGTGGTGAGGTAAAGAGAAGTCTGCACTGGGACTCCTCCCTACCCCTCTTAGCAAGACTGGAGAACGCCAGGGTCTGAAGGTATTTGACATACCTTGAATTTATGTATTTGGTTGTTGGAAAGGGGCTTAGCCCCTCAAGCCATAAATAGGGAGCACTGACAAGACCAGGAAATACCCTATCAGATTTAGGTCTGTTTTTGTTTTTCCCTTTAACCCTGTTTTTGCTGGTGATAAGCTATTTGTTATGAAAGTTGTGGCGAATAAAAGACTATTATTTTATATGTATCCTGTTCGAAAAACCTCTGCACACATCTCCTACATATGGGATCAGAAGTAGGATGAGAGGTGGCCCTTACATTTCAAGGGGGCCTGTAACAGGGGAGTTATCCCTGTTCAGGAAATGTGCCTCTAATCCAGCAGTATGATGGTTAATTGCTTCTAGTCAATTAACCAACACCACCTGGCTGATTAGGTTCTTTAGAAAAAACTCCCTTTGAGACAGGAAGGGATGTTGTTCCTGAGTCTCACAAGTGTGGGATTGACCAAAGGGACAGACGTCTTGAGTCTACCAGAAGAGGCTGCTTGCAAGACACAGGGAAAAGCACTTCTGAACCTGAATCCTGATAGAGCCTGAGGAAAAAGGCAACAACCCAGGAACAGAGAAGACTTTCCCTCCAACTACAAGAAAACAGATAAGACTTTCCTTTATAAGACTGTGTATCTGCACATATCAAAGATATATGTTTCGGGCTGGGAGACATGCTAATCTAAAGGGAGTTGTGGACTGCATAGGTTTCACTAGACATACTCCCAAGTGAAAAAAAGCTTTGTTTGACCCCTTATTTGAATATGTGGATGATTTTCTTATGTTAAAGAAACAGGCACAATAAAAGCCTCATTTAATTTCACCTTAACAAGTCTCCCTTGCATACCTCTGCGCACGTCCTCCTACAGGGCCCCGGAGATTGTAAGGGAAATATTTTGTACTTTTGTGCTTTTGTTTGCAACAGTTCCTGCAACGGCTTCTGCAACAGTAGTAAAAGTGGATGAAACACGTGCAGAGGTAACCAGAATAAAGGGCTACAAAATACAAGCAGAAAACCACACTACATTGCTCAGGATAAAGCCACAAAAGCGATAGTCTGACTGGGTGGACTTCTACAGATGGTGACCCACATAAGGTAGTGATTCTGAGAACAAAGTCTACTCCCTCACATGTGCAACGAAATTTAAATTAAATCAAAAACCCCCATGGGTTATTAAAATGGCCACTCAGCAAAACTAAAAAGTCTACAGAGACGCCTGTAAATTCTATAAAATCTGCAAGTGAAGTCTGTCTCACCTGTATGACTCAAGGAAAGTAGAAGGGGTGTAACTGGGTGATCCTAATGTGTTATATATGTGCAACATTAGTGCAATAGTGTTAGAACTGTGCTTAAAGAAGTGACAAGAAATATGAGTGATTAATGTGAAGTGAACAAATACTTTAATACATACAGTAAGTGTTAATAAAGTGAATCAATCTAAAAGTGACTAAAAACCCACCCCATACAATATATATAATGTGTTTGAGGCAACTCAAAAACCCTTTTAGGACCGTTCCATAGGTCCTTTGATAATAGCAATGTCTTCCAGGTAAGGGGAGTGCAGAGTTTCAAATGGATAGTAAAATATAATAGTGTAAACAGTTTACAACTTAGAAAAAATGCGTGTCAGATTGTGTCTGTTTCACTTGCATATTTCCCACAGGTACTGTATACAGCATATCAGAGACACTTTCTCTCTCTGATGGGAGCAAGGATACCACTCTGAAGCAATCGCCGTAGTTTACTGCCACAATCCCCCAACAGATCTTGAAAATAAAGACTAGAAATAGTGCAGTTGTTCTACAAAATTTGGTCATTGTAAAAGCATTAAAAAAATGTGCACTCACATTTAGCACATAAAGAATGCGCATTGGTGTAACGTGAATGGGAGTCCTGGTTTGTGTTGTCTCTCTCGCCGGCTCCAGCCTGCACTGGTGCTCTTCCACAGTCACACATCACTTCCAATGACGGCTTGTCGAATGACTGAATTGGCTGGGCTGGCTCAGCTTTCGGCACTGCTCACTCCGATTCCCAAGTCATACAAAGTATGTATTCAACGCGTTTCACCGGGGCTTCTTCAGGAAAGTGACGTGTCCTTCAAGATGCTTGCATATATACACCTCTATTCTAATTCGCAAATAATCTGTCATGCTGTTCTGCCCGCAGACCAGACTAACCCCCAATACTGAGGTGGAAAGTGAGTAACCACGCACCCGCAGTAGTGAGAGCGTGCCTGGAGTGTGGATTGGTTGCGTGGACAAGGCCAGGGGTACCAGGGTAGGTAGAGTTCTTGCCAGATCTGGGAGTAGAGATGGTGCCGTAGCCAGAGGTCAAAGGTTACAGAGTCCAGGGGAGTAGGGGTCCAGGTGCCAAGATCAAGGGGGCCGAGAGGTAAGCGGTGGTCGTGTGGAAGCCGAGGTCGTAGAGCCAGAGAGGGGAGGAAGACAAGCTGATTCAGTAACGAAGCTGAAACAGAGAGAGCTAGGCACAGTGAGTAACAGCCCAAGGCAGACGAGCTATGCAGAGCGAGGCTGGATAGGAATCCCAGGGGTTATAAAGTGAGAAGGACCAATGGGAGGAAGGGGCGGAGCAGAGGCGCGCCCAGGAGCCCTTTGTAATAGAGCGGGGTTAAATGGCCTGGTTTGTTGCCGGAGGATGGTGGGAGAAGCTGAGCCTGAGAGCGTAGACGGCCGGGGGCGGAGTTACCCAGCTGATGCAGTGCATAAATTAAGTTGCGTGCATACGCCCTGTAAGCGGAGCGGGTGTGAGTCTGGCGTCGGCGGCATGCATGCGAGCTGCTGGGGGGGCAGAGGAATGGGCCGAGGTGCCCAGCAGGAATGGAGGAGACCGCAGCCAGCGGTACAGGTAGGGAAGGGCAATGCCGAGGGCGGCGTGTGCCCCGAGTCCTGACAGTACCCCCCCCCCCTCGAGGATCGGCCTCAGGACGATCCATCCAAGGTTTGTGGGGAAACTTGAGATGAAAGCGTCTAAGCAACACTGGAGCATGAATCTGATCCAATTGGAACCCAGGTTCGTTCTTCCTGACCATACCCCTTCCAACGAATCAGAAACTGTAAACGACCTCTGGAAAAACGAGAATCCAGGATGGCTTGGACCTCGAACTCAGGTTGTCCCTGTATGGAGACGGGCTTAGGTCTTTGGATGGGAAGCAAGTGCTCTGGATGTAGGGTTTGAGCAAGCAAACATGGAAAGCCATGGGAATTCTCATGGTCGGAGAAAGTTGTAACCGGTAAGTGACTGGGTTAATGCGCTCGAGAACCTCGACGGGTCCCAGGAACTTGGGGGACAGTTTCGGGGTAGGAGTCTTCAGGTGGATATTTTTGGCAGAGAGCCACACCTTTCTCCCTGGCTTGTATTCAGGTGCGTCCTGACGATGCCGATCGGCTTGAGGTTTGTACCTCTGGGAAGCGCCAGTGAGTGCCGAGTGAATCCTCCTCCAGGAGTGTTGAAGGAAGGAAATCCATGAATCGGCTGCTGGTACCCCTGAATGACTACTGGAGATGGGAAGACGAGCGGGGTGGAAACCATAATTAGCAAAAAATCGCGAATTCTGCCCAGGGTAGTAAATCCGTCTAATCGTCGAGATCCTCAGATACAAAACATCTTAGATATTGTTCAAGATTTTGGTTCATCCTCTCAGTCTGCCCGTTGGTTTCTGGGTGGTAGCCGGAGGAGAAGGAGAGGGTGATATCGAGTGATTTTGAGAAGGAGCGCCAGAATTTGGAAATAAATTGAGAACCCCTGCCGGAGACAATGGACGTGGGAATACCGTGGAATCTAAAGACCTTGAGCGGGATGAAGTGTGCCTGTTTCGTGAAGCGATCTACGATGACAAGTATGGTGGTCATACCCTTGGAGGGTGGAAGCTCAACAATGGACGTTCACGGATGGGTAATTGAAGCAGAAGACCCGGAGGTTTGTGCCGGCCGGTCTTATTTTGAGCGCAAGTCGAGCAGGCACTGGTAAAGTCCTGAACCTCACAACCCATATTGGGCCACCAGAAAGTTCTACCAATGAGATCCAGGGTCTTTTTAAAACCCGGGATGACCCGCCGTCCTTGAGGAATGACCCCATTCCAGAATCTTCTGCCTGAATTGTGGCGGTGCGTACAAAGTACCCTCTGGAACCTCTACGCCTCTGGGAATCTAAGTTTGAGCTTTGATGATTTCGTCCAGAATATCAAATGAATTAGCAGAAATAATGAATTTGGCCGGTAGAATTGTTTCAGGAATCTCTTACGACCTCTCCTCTGGGGAGAATTGCCGAGACAAGGCATCGGCCTTAATATTCTTGGTACCAGGTATATAGGATAGAACATAGTTGAACCTCAGAAGAATAGTGCCCACCGGGCCTGCCGCGACCCCAAACGGCGGGCTCCTTCAATATAGAACCAGTTTTTATGGTCCATAAGGATGGAAATAGGTACCTTAGTACCCTCGAGAAGGTGTCTCTATTCTAGAAAGGCAATTTTGATGGCTAAAAGCTCTCTGTTACCGACATCATAGTTTCTCTCGGCTAGACAAATTTTAGAAAAAAAACGCATGGGTGCAATTTATCTTGAGGTCCTGCTCTTTGGGAGAGTACTGCACCGGCTCCTGACTCCGAAGCGTCCATCTCGTGTATGAAGGGGAGAGAAGTATCCGGATGGCGAAGTATAGGTGCGGAAATGAAGGTACGTTTGAGGGTCTTGAAAGCAGTGGAAGCCTTGGGCGGCCAAATGGAGGGGTCTGCTCCTTTTTTGGTGAGAACAGTGATGGGGGCTACAATGGAGGAAAAATCCTGAATGAATTTCCTGTAATAATTGGCGAATCCGAAGAAGCGTTGGTTGACCATCAACGTACTGGGCTGGGGCTAATCCAGTATGGCCTTAAGTTTCTAAGGATCCATGCTGAAGCCTTTGTCGGAGATAATGTAACCAAGGAAGGCTGTGGATCTCTGGTGGAAAAGACATTTCTCAAGTTTAGCATAAAGATGATTGAGACGAAGACGGGTAAGCACGAACCTAGTGTGTATTACATGTTCTTGAAGGGGCTTGGAAAAGATCAGTATGTCGTCAAAGTAGATAATTACAAAAACGTTAAGTACGTCCCGGAAGACCTCGTTCATAAAGTCCTGGAAGACATCTGGGGCATTGCAAAGGCCGAAGGGCATTACCAGGTACTCATAGTGCCCGCTGGGGGTGTTAAATGCAGTCTTCCACTCATCCCCCTCACGAATGCGGACGAGATTGTAAGCCCCTCTCAGATCAAGCTTAGAAAAAATGGTGGATCCTTGTAGTCTGTCAAACAACTCAGAGATAAGTGGGAGCGGTTATCGATTTTTAACTGTAATGCGGTTAAGACCTCTGTAATCAATACAAGGTCTAAGCGTGCCGTCCTTCGTTTTCATGAAGAAGAACCTAGCGCCGGCGGGGGAGGTAGAGTGCAGTATAAAACCTTTCTGGATATTCTCCTGAATGTAGTCCGCCATGGCGGTAGTCTCAGGAATGGACAGGGGTAAGTCTTGGATTTGGGCAAGATCGCCCCCGGAACCAGCTCGATTGGGCAGTCGTATGGGCAATGCGGGAGTAGGAGATCGGAGTAGGTCTTGTTGAAAACATCCTGGAAATCCGTGTATGCCTCTGGAATAGTAGAGGGAAGAGGAGGAGGTATTTCCAAGCCAGCAAGAAGGGTAGCGGGAATGCCTTGTTCCGAGGGGAATTACCACTGGATAGGTCTGTCCAATCGATGCACGGGTTGTTCTTCTGAGCCAGGGCAGGCCGAGGATCACTTGGACCATGGAAGACATGAAACGAGAGGCATTCGCTATGACGGTCCCTCATGGACAAGGTAAGTAGGTTACAGTATTATATCCTAATCCCTAGCATTGCCACTAAACTGTTGACTCCGGTACGTGTTTTTTTAAATCCGATTCAGCAATGTGCAGGCATTGTTACACAAAGCGATATTATCCATCGAAATCCCTCCATGTGCCGTTTTCCGCATGAGATGACAAAGTTTTCTTTTCTAAGGAAAAACAAAAGTAAAAGTTTTACTGTAATGGTCAAGCAGTCCCCTAAAGAAGTTCCCACAGTCAGTCCCACCAATATTTTTCTCGGGGGGCGTCTCCTGTTCACATGCGCATGCGCTTACTGTCGATGTGATGACAAGCATATGCGTTTCAAGAAGGTTCCAAAGCGCATGCGCCTAGCTTTCCACCAATTGTTCAGTATCTACTGTAGAAGCTGCTCAGCCAATGATATTGCTTACAAGAGAATCGTTTGACTGATGTTTCTTAGTTGGTTTTAACATGACCTTTTGCCTTTTGAAGTCTCCATTATCAAAGGTACGGGAAAAATCTGGTGCTACACACCAATACCCTCCAATAACACCGGGATCAATACGAAAAAAACACGAATCGATACATAACTTTTTCCTTATTGCACGCTTCCACACATGAGCATCTGGTGAAAATTTGTAAAAGTAATAGTTTTCGATAAAATACTGATAAATTTGACCAACTGTTGCCATCTTATCATCTGTTGCTTTAATCGCAGCCCATATTTAGTAAGCGTACGTTCTGTCGGGTTTTTGGAACACGGACTGCAGTTGTGCACTCATGTCGGGACTCTCAGGACAATAGAACACCAGACACTGCGCATTTAGTTTTTAATATGAAAAGCCTAAATTGATACATTATTGTAACTTCTTCAGTACCAAGGTCAATTTACAATAGACCACTGTGGTATTTTTTTAAACAACTGCAAGTCGACACATTACTGAAGCGCATGCGCATTACAATTCATGAATATCTGCCACCTGGCGGATACGTGAAGAATTGCAACCAATTAAATCCGAACCATTATCAATAAACACATCAATTAACACATCAACCGCAGGTGGCGCCGGCGTGAATGCAACATGAATGCGGCATGAACGCAGTGAAGTGCGTGGCATTCGGAAAAAATCCCCGAAATAATTCGGAGATGTCGGAGAATAAAAGAGGCAGCGGCTGTACATTCACTTCCATATGCAAAGTTCCCTCCTAAAAGACGATACCACTTTTAATTACTCCTCCTTTTGTAAGAATTTCGCCATCTCGCATTAGTCACTTTATTTATAAGTATGGAATCTAACATCATAAAGAGTCTGTACTAATAAGGAACCCCGGCAACTGTCAGTTAATGTGATGTGAAGGTGATGTAGGTGCTCCCTAGGTAGGTATATAGAACAACGAACAGAGTAAAGAAACCTAGTTTTGGCACTCAATACATCTAATGGGTGAGATTTGAGAAAATTAAAAACAAACTTTAATAAACCACTATTAAAATATTGGGGAATAAAATGAATATTAAACGTTTGGACCCTAAATTCTGAACATGTAGTGCCAGGTTCTGGATCAACAATATAGATGACAGGAGCACTCAAAAGGGAGTGTCCTGCAATCAGGACAGGTGGATATGATGAAACACCTGTTAGAGTACCAGAGGTGTAGAACTCAACTGTTGTTGTAAGTATCAGTGCACATATCCTGAATGCACAGTAAAAACAACGGCCACAGAAGTAGACCCTAGCTTGGTCTGCCAGTAACTATGAACAATAATCGTGGTACTTCGAGACCAATAACTAGCTGGGTAGGTACTACAAAGAGTAAAACAGGTAGTGGTGGAAATTCCGTTGCTGTATAGTGTAAATAATAAACTCAGGATAATGAAATTAATCCCAGTCACCTGGACAGATGGTAAGTCCTAGGTGTGTTGAATCTGGGTATGTAGGGGTTAAGGTATTCACCAACCAGATGAATTGTGGCAAATGTATAGCACTAGTACATACACTAGCTACACTGGTAGAAGCAGCAGGCACAACTCAATGTGTGGTTTACCTGTGACCCTCACACATAAAGTATACATTTTGTATATAAATGATTCTTCACATAATGCATTGGTGTAGCTGTGAGGTAAACGGCACTGACACAACACCTGCTCTGTTAATCAGAGCGGGTCAATAAAGGGTCAGTGCTAGTGAGAGGGTTAAATAGGGATAAATATTAACTCATAAGTAGAGTGCACAGATGTGCACCTATCTTGTGCAGTGTAGACAGACTGAGTGGCAAACTACTGGTTACAATGCTCCCTTGGACAATCCAATATGAAGCCACTTAGTATTTTGTTAGCACGCTGCAGATGCTGGTAGACAGTGCCGCCAGCTGACTCGCATGTAAACATCTGATTCATGCGCGTGCACCCATATGCCGACATGCGCGTTTCGCGTAACAACGCTTCCTCAAGGCAGGTGAGAGGGGGAGGGACCCACCAGTTACGTGAGTACCTTTATACCCCTTGTGTTCAAACACTTCTCGTCCCATTTACTCTGTACCGCCCGCTGTGCGTGACGTCAGAGAGTCTCTGACTGCACGGCTGATACAGGGATCGGGGGCATGTATCACTCACAGATTGTAAAGAACAGTGCCTGTAACGCCGGCACATACGAACCTGTTGCTAATGCTATGATAGTATTATTGCAGGCACTGGGAATCTATTTCATGTCCCTAATGGTATGTGGGTGAGTAATGGTGAATGATAGCTTTGTGGTTTGACCTTTCATGGTTATATACATACAGAAAACCACCCTTGGTACATAAAATGAAATGATAAATGGAATATAGTAATAGACAGTAATCCTAGGGTCTTGTCCTAATCCAGTGGCTGGACTGGAAAGGAAGGAAGCCTAAATCAAGAAATGGTGGACAGATTATTTCTAGTCGTTCCAAATATTGCAGAGAGAGTCATGGGATGTCAGATAAAGGGTGAATACATGAACCCTTCGTTCAGTCCTCTGGGTGATAAGGTCCCTAGGGTGTATATCCACCTTGCTTCTTTCTTTTAAATGTCCATGTCCCAATAACTTTTCCGGATACTAGGTGAGTTTTTATCAATGCCGATGAACTTGGTGGATTCAGTGTTCCCATTCTGGCAGATGTTTACCTGCCTAGATACAGGGGTGTCACTTTTATTACTGATGGTGCCCAGGTGTTCAAGAATCCTCAGTTTGAATTCTCTCCTGGTCTTCCCCACATATTTGTTGCCACACGCACAGATAATCAGGTAGATGACCCCTACGCTGACGCAGTTGATAAATTTCCGTATATCATACGATTTTGTATCGTCATGGTTGGAAAATGTCTTGGTCACCATTATATTTCTGCAGGTTTGCATCTCTGCAGGCAGGCAAAGGAAAGTTGGAACACTATGAACAGTAGAAAAAAGAAAAAAACTGCAAGAGAGTGTGTCCCATAATAAAAACATTTAATGGATCAAAGCATCAGCTACAAAAACGAGCCCACGGGCCCCCACCAACGTGTTTTGAGGGACACGCTCTTTATCAAGGTGCATAATGATCAACACTTACCAGGTATATAATATATTTTCATTTTGCATTTTCCCGTCATCTGTCCCCCTCCGTCCGCTGCTTGAACACGTCACGAATGACAGACAATACACGTATACAGACAAACAAAAACTTTATTAACATGGAAACAAAACATAATCCCAACGAAAAAACCCTGCTTAATAACAAAGACCTGGCAGTATACAATGCCTTTATCTCAACAACCAATGAAAACAAAACAATACATGAACACAACATATAAAATATATAATAATAAATAAAAAAGAAAGAAAAGAAAAAAAAAAAAATATATATATATATATATATATATATATATATAAACTAAAGACCATTTAAATACATTTTAGATTGAGAAGCATCTTATAATGAACAATTGGACCCCGTTATTCTCAAATTGGGAAAAGAATATAAACATAAATTTAAACATATGATAAAATATACCACAGTCATAAATAATAATAGAGAACATAGGGTCAAAATCGTTCAGATCATATCTAAGTGGTTGATGCATAAAAGAAATATAGAGTGAAATATTGGATATAAACATAAACAGTTATTAAATAATATGATTTTATAACCATATAATCATGTAATTATTTTATCAATACCATTTATATAAATCTATGTAAGAAATAATAAGAATGGTATTGAAAATCCATAGACCTATCACTGGCACATAAAGGTACCAAGTGGTTTTGGTGTAAGCCAATTGCTCATCTGGGGTTCTGTGTAGTGGCTATGTACTTGGGAATCCCGAAGGTTCCTTGCCCTGCGGCTCACCATCGACGGGTAATTGCACACTGCCCCTTGAATGTCTGTGTTTATCATAAAGAGTCTGCAATGTTTAATCCTCGTGTCAGGCCTATTAATAGCTTAAAGCCATCAGCGCCTTCCCTTGCCGACAGCCTCTTTTAACATGCACTGTTTACATCAATTAAATTTATGGATTTTAGTAGCTATAATTATATCTGACAAGAAACAATGATTTGCTCACATACAGTTACATCACGACAATACTAAATGCACTGCTGCTTTAAATACATGGCTGTACTCAATAGTCATAAAATAAAAAGGTCACTGTAATGCAGGAAAAAGGGGCACTTCCATGTTCATGTCCATTTTAGTCTTGGCCTGATTACTGAGATTGTTCAACTGGGCTTATAAATTTATAAATACGCAATGTGAAGTGGACAACTCCCACTGGGAAAAACATTAAAAGCACTCATTCATGTCACACAGGTCTCCAAACAGCTTTCTAATGGTAATGACAGATTCAATCTGTCAACCAAGGGATAAAATGTTTCATATCCCTATGCCAATCCATCTTGGAGCTTCGATTATTGCATTAACAGATTCATACGTTTAATTTGAATCAACTTTCATTGAATGTGTACCTAAGAGAATAGACTTGGCTTAAGGTAGAGATAGGCTAAAAGCAAATGATAAACACACAATCACAGGCAATGTCTAACCCCAGAAACCACTACATTATATATGTATCAGTCAAAGGAGTGCTACTGAGTGTGGCCAAATGTATACAACAAAAGACAAAAATACCCAAATGTTACATCCAACGTAACAATACATAGTTAAATAATTAAATGTTAGTATTTTCATGAGTAAGAGTCATTTAGTTAAACCCTTTGGCCAAAGTGTTATAAGACTGCTGCCACGTCACAGCAGGACCAGTAAGCAGGTCCTAACACTACCTGTGAAAATTCTCAGTTACCTCTGCTGGAGATAGAATGACCTCAGTGGGTCTGTCCTGCACAGGAACATGAAAAAACCTGCTCTTTAATAGTGGGTTGGGGTGAGCTTAAACCCTGGGAGGAGGGGCCACTAAAAAGCAAATAATACCTAAAAGGATAAAATAATTAGGAAGTATACTTTGGAACTTCGAAAGCCATTGCTTTAATTTGTGTAGTTTCTAATAATATGAATACAATCTTAACTTGTCATCTTAACTCTGTGCCCAGGACATACTTGAAAACGAGAGGTAACTCTTAATGTATTCTTCCTGGTAAAACATTTTATAAAATAAATAAAGAACAATGATAACCTATGAATTTGTCTCAAATATATTACATTACATCTATAGATAGGAGAAAGAAAAGAGGGTCACATTATAAATGTTACATTTTGAATGATGTGTTAAGTACCGATGGTATGGAAATCATGGGAAGTCATTCACTCTGAAAATGAAGCACAATCCCAGTGTCGCTGCTACAATATGACTATGAAATATTTAGTAACAGACTAAAAACATCCAACTCTTCTTTAGTAAATGTGTACTAACCATATGTAACAATTTTCTGACAGTCAGCTTTTTATGCCTCGTCCAAGTACCTGTGAGGGCAATGTATTCCTTGTTTGGCTTTACTGCTTCAGTTCACTGCTCTTAGTACTGTACTTGTTTGCAATCCTACTGCTATAGCTCATGGACTTCTACAGAACATTGGAGCTTCAGAACCCAGGTAGCAAGAGCAAGGTCCCCCCACAATGGAGAAGGGAACCAAACAGGGATTCCTTGACGTTACACTAATATAATGCTATTCCACCATTCTTCAATATAATACTTACTGTGAGAGTGTAACTCTGGTTTTCTTCTCTTACACAAATCACTCAACCTGCATTATCCTGCAGTCTTCCCAAACAATAAATCAACTGTACTTTCTATTGCCTCATCCATTGCTGTCCCTTCTACTTTATAAGCCCTCCAAGATTGGACACCTTTTTCTACTTGTCCATTTGTATGACCCTTCTTATGTTTCCTTACTACTTAGCTGCTTGACCGTTCTCTGCATCTTTTTTTGTCTTCAGCTGGGCCTGCTCTATTTATTGCATGTTATGTTGTAACTTTGGATGTGCAGGCTCTTCCACAGGACTCCAGTGCTTCAGGAGCACGCTTTATTCTTACTATGCTTCATAGATTCAGACCACACTTTTAGAATGTCTCCCACCATTTTGATTTCTCTAAGGTATGTCCAGCACATTGGTGACATCAGTATGCACCTCTTCAAGTCTGCCTTGTGTTTAATTGCCAAACCAATAGTAATAGGTTGCAGAAATGAGCTTCTGGGTGCTCACCTGTCCACTTTTCAGGTTGCCATATAAACTCAACACTCCAGGATACCATATGGTTGAACAAATTATATTTGTGTTGTCAATCATATACAGTTTTGAAGAAAAGAAATATATATATATATATATATATATATATCATACAAAAACTGATGAAGTCACATATATAATCATATATCTAATATGCTATAAATCTAAAATCCACATGAACACTAAATAAAAGTTGGTCTCATTCTTAAAAAAAATAATGTATGCATTTTTAGGATAGGCAGATAAATGTATACATAAATATGTATACACCTAATTGAAAAATGTATTGATCAAATTAAAGGTGGCCCGGTAAAAAGTTGGGTAATGGTACTGATGGAATATGTCTTTCATGGTTCATTGCACAAATGTTGGCAAACATAATTAGGCTGAAGCTGCTGTTGGTTACAAACAAGTAATAACTATGGTTCTCAAGGGCAATTCAGTTGTTCTTGTGTGCATGCACTCCCGTCTTAAGGATTTGGAATAAAGCAGAGGCACATATTACAATTACTGTATGCACTATTCATACACAACCTGTTAGTTAATAAACAATGGAAGAAACAATGCAAATCACAGCAGCTCCTACTGATGAAAGATTTACTGTATTCCAATGTCTTGTATGTCTTTTTTTTTTAAACTTTGATTTTATTGGGTGCAATAAAACATACATGTTATCACTTCCCGTTGGCATCAGTAATATCACCCTTTTTTGTTTTTTAACAATCGTCCAAAGACTAGACATATTAGACTCACAAGACAAACAAGGGGGCCTGGTTAAGGGGTAAGCCAGGTAGGGGGGGGTGGGAGGGGGGGAGGGGGGGTGCGTTAAAGGATCTTTAGCATTGACGGAGAGAGGTGCCGGACTTCCAACTCCCATCTCTCCCGGTGATTGTGCTCCTCCTCGAGATCCCCGTGGGATTATATGTATATGCCCCTATGCCCAACGCTCTGTGGCCCTATTTGTTAGTTCCTTGTTTCTTAGGACGGTCGTCGACTGGCGCTTTCCCGCCCACCCCCCTGTTCTACTGTCTCTCTCTAGTCATGGATCCCTTTCGTTACCGGAGAACGCCTTTCTTAACTATCATTGCAATATTGTGGCACTATCTATTCCCGGGATGTCCGTCTGTTCCAGCCACGGCGACCAGACTTTTAGAAAATTTGGGCCGGTGTCGTTAACCATACTTGTTAGCTGTTCCATCCGGCAAACAAAATACATTCTGTTTCTAATCTTGGGGATGCTTGGGAGAATTGGTTGCTTCCATAATGCTGCAATCTCGCACCTGGTGGCGGTTGCCAAATGTGTAATTAGCTTATGCGAGGCGTTAGATAGCCCCTCGACCCGTCTGCCCAGCAGGAACAGCCATGGGTCCAGGGGGATCTCCACCTCCAGTAAACGTTGAAGCCAGTCTCTGATTTCTGCCCAAATCGGCGCCACCTTTGTGCAAGACCACAGCATATGGCATAAGTCCGCTCTGTCTCCGCACTCTTTGGGGCAGAGCGGAGAGTAGCCTTTGACAAATTTAGATAATTTAATGGGAGTGTAGTATCACCGCATCAGGACTTTATAGGCGTTCTCCTTTAACGTGGTACAGATACAGCTTTTGGCTGCTGCCTGCAGGATCCTATCCCAGTCCTCGTCTTCTAATGTCTCCCCTAGGTCTGTTTCCCACTGTCTCATGTAACTAAGTCTGGGTCGGTCATCCGGCTCCGGACAGACCACCTCCCTGTACATTCTAGAGGTTAGTCCCCTCGTGTCCGTGTCTCTTGAACAGAGCTGCTCAAAATTTGTTCTCCGTGGCCGAATTGGAGCTTCATTATAGAAAGCTCTGATCTGGAGGTACCTGAATAATTCAGCATTAGGAATTTCTTTTTCCTCTTTTATATGATCAAATGTCTTAATATATTGCCTACCCTCCAGATCCTTTAGACGGAGATACCCTGCTCGAATCCAATTTGAGAAATTAGAGCTATCCAGTCCAGGAGCAAAATCTGGGTTCCCCCATATCGGGGTCATCAGAGAATTCGGGGATGTAAGAAAACATTTAAATTTGGTCGCCTCCCACGTTTTCAAGGAGCTGGCTACTGCCTGCAGAGGTGTCCGCATGGCGGACCTGTTTTTTTTGGACAACCAAATTAGATTTTGAATTTCTATTGGTGCGCAGCACGCCTTTTCTAACGCTACCCACCTCCGGAGGCTTGGGTCTAAATGCCATTGCACAATCTGGCTCAGCTGGGCTGCTTCGTGATAGGCGAACAAGCATGGCACCCCCAACCCTCCTCTCAAGGTCGGCCTCCTCAAGATTTCTTTTTTAATTCGTGGGCTTTTCTTATCCCAGATAAACTTTGTTATTAGGGACTGTAACGCAAGGATGTCGTCTTTTACTAGGGGGATCGGGAGGGCCTGGAAAAGGTATAGCACCCGCGGGAGGAGATTCATTTTTATGTTATGAATACGGCCTATCCACGAGATGCTACACTCCGCCCACGCCGGAGATCCTCTCGCAAAGTCCGGAACAACCTGGGATAATTTGCTTTATACAAAGCTTTGTACTCTTTTGTGATATATACCCCTAGATATTTAAGCATCGAGGGTTGCCACTTAAAGTTGAAATTTAGTCCAATTAATTTTTCCACCGGCTTCGATAAATTGATATTGAGGGCTTCAGATTTGGCCTGATTAATTTTGAACCCTGAGATTTGTTTGAAGGTCCCCAGAATTGCGAAGACATTGGGCAGGGAGGTAAGGGGCTTTGATAATGTCAGGATCACATCATCCGCGTAGAGCGCCACTTTGTGCTCCTTTACAGCTATTCCCGTAATATCCGGGTTGTTTCTTATATGTGCCGCCAGGGGTTCTACGCACAAGGCGAACAGCAAGGGAGACAGCGGGCAACCCTGACGTGTGCCGCTCTTTATTGGGAACTGATCCGATGGGAACCCTTGGTGCCGTACCCTTGCCATTGGCCCTTCGTACAGGGCCATGATGGCCTCCAGGAGACGTCCTCTAAAGCCAAATGCTTCAAGCGTTCCTCTCAGATAGGGCCAATCAATCCTATCGAAGGCCTTTTCGGCGTCCAGACTCAATACCATTGACGGGGTGTTCTGTTTTTGTGCCAGATCAATCAGATCAATGATTCGCCTGGTATTGTCTGCCGCCTGCCTTCCTCCGATGAACCCTACCTGATCTGGGTGAACCAACCTGGAAAGGACAATACCCACTCTATTGGCTAGCAATTTGGAGAAAATTTTGATATCCGTGTTTATCAACGAGATAGGCCGGTAGCTCTTACAGTCTGCCGGGTCTTTGCCAGGTTTATGGATCAGGGAGATGGACGCCTGAAGCATCTGTGCTGGAAACGAGGCCCCCTGCATGACTGAATTAAATATTCGTAATAGATGTGGGGCTAGAATTTTTAGGTATTTTTTATAGTATAGATTGGAGAAGCCATCAGGGCTGGGCGCCTTGGCAGGCTTAAGTGACTTTACAACTGTCGTTAACTCTTCTAAAGAAAAGTCTGTCTGTAACGCTTCCCCTTCCGCCCGGGTCAATGTTGGTAGTTTTGCTTCCCTTAAGAAATCCCTGAGATTGTCCCTCGTTTTTTGATTATGTATGACCTTCCCTCCATCATAGAGCTCCTCGTAGTAGCGTTTAAATTCCGCTACGATCCGCTTAGGATTCGAGGTAAGGTCTCCCCCTTGTGTGCGGATGGCTTGTATGTGATAATTAGGAATTTTGTGACGGAGTCGATTAGCTAATAGGGTGTCCGGCTTGTTCGCCTTCTCAAAATACCTGCGCTTAGACCAGCTCATTTCCTTTTCCGCCTGGGAGGTTAGTATGACATTCAACTGCTGCTTGGTGTCTGAAAGTGCTTTTAAGGAGCCACCACTTTTATCTCTCTTATGTTCCTCTGTTTGGGCTGCCAATTTCTCCTGTAAGAGTTTTATCTGGCGTTCTTGATCTCTCCTTCGTCTAGCTGCTAGGCTCATGAGCGTACCCCTAAGAGTGGCCTTATGGGCCTCCCATAATGTGGTGTGTGATGACACACTACCTATATTTTCTGAGAAAAATTCCACTATTTTCGCTCCAATTTCTTTTTGGGTATTTGGGATTTTCAGCAGCAGTTCGTTTAGTCTCCAGTTTGCTCCTGGCCTGTCTAGTGAATTTAGTGTGCACCGCAGCTCTATGGGTGCGTGGTCTGACCACGAAATATCGTGTATACCCGTATGGGAGACCACTGGGACCAGTCTATTGGATACCAGGAAGTAGTCCAGCCGGCTGTAGCGGTTATGGGGGTGGGAGAAGAAGGTGTAATCTCTACTCTGTGGGTGTTGCTCCCACTAGATATCGCCCAATTGGCAGTCCTTTAAGCCCTGGGTGATTTGTTGGATGTCTAACTTCGGTGGGAGCCCCGACTCAGTGCACCGGTCCAATTTGGAATTTATCGTCCTGTTGAGGTCCCCCGCTACTATCAGCGTTCCCTTGGCTTCTCTATGTAATTTCCGAAAGAAAAGGGAGAAAAAGTCCTCCGATATCTCGCAAGGTGCGTATATATATATGCCAGTGTGAGAGGTTTTCCTAGGAGCGAACCCACTAAGATAAGATATCTACCTTCTCTATCAGCTACTTTTTTCTCTACCGTGAAGGCTATTCTGTTGTGGATCGCTATGGCCACCCCCCTCTTCTTTACCTGTGCGGACGCCAAGTGTACCGTTCGGAAGTTTTTATCTATAAATTTTGGGTAGCTGTCTCTGGAGAAGTGAGTCTCTTGTAGGAATAGTAAATCAGCTTTGTGTCTTTTATAATCTCTTAGGGCTAGTTTGCGCTTCGCTGGGCTATTCAGGCCTTTAACATTATGTGAAATGCACCTGACCTCAATACTTATAATGTTTTAAAATGAACCTGATTCTCTCGGTGTCCTGCTGGGCCATTCTGTTGCTGCCAGGTAGCTGTGGATCCTGCCTTTGTCTTCTCACGTGCTGTTGCTGCCTCTTGCTCTTGCACCTCCAGGGGGGGGGATGGGTAGGGGGGGGTGATACAAGAGGAAAGTACACGGGGGGAGACAAAAAAGGAGAAACATGAATACATATAAACAAAAAACACTGTGTCATCGGCCCTAGGACACCCCAGTCCTATAGCCAAGTCCAATGCCCTTGGTCTGGGGGCTCTCGCGGATCCTCCACCGCACCCCTCACCCCATACCCAAAGGACTTTGCCCGGAGTAGGGGGCCCACCCCCTCCCCCGGCCCAATCGAGACACATGCCGACCCAGAGGTAGTCCCCTTGGTACCCACCCCGTGTCCGCGCTCTGCGCACCTCTTGCCTTAACAAAACACTCTCAAACCGCTAACTCAGGCTTATAACTGCCTGTCTTTCCGCCCATCTTCTTTTGCTTTGATGTCTCCTGCCGCCTGTCCTGAATGCTGTTTTCTATCGGTGAGTGCTCCTAACCCCTGTGTGCTATCTGCATCCCCCTACTATCTACGCCGTGAAGGTCGCTCCTTCACTTTCCTCCTCTGTTCTCATCAACTTTCTCTGGCTTTCTATCTGTTCTACTTCATTAACCCCTTCTCTCACATCCCCTTCCATCCACTGTGCCTCTACCTGTCTCTTACCCTCTAACTTCCTTTACCCACTTATTTACTCCACTTCGTCCTTCCCCTCCTCTGACTGTCTTCTCCCTTCTCCATCCCCTTTCCTGTCGTTCGTCGTCCTTCCACCTATCCTTCCAAACTATTTCCCGTACTTTAACTCTCTGTCTTATTCCATCCATTCTCCGTCCTACCTTCCTACCCGCCTCTTCCTCTCTCCGCCATCTATCATCTTCCTCTCCTACTTCCCCCTACCTTCTAATACCTCTACCTCCCTACTTCTGTTCCTAACTTGCCCAGGCGACCCGTCAGAGTTTCTCACCACCCTCTCGAACCTATCACTTTCCTTGCCGTTACCCTTCCCTCTGGTTAAAACCCCCTTTTCCACTCCTGCCCCAGTCCTTTCCTAACTCTTTATCTGTCCTTCGATCCTCCACCGATGGCCCCTCACGCCTGCGCGATGATTTCCCCCCCTGTTGCTGTCGCTGCCTGTCCTTGCAGCTGTCAGACCCCAGGTGCGTGTTCCGGAGTGACGGAGTAGACCTCCCAGCAACCACCGGCGCTTTGCGTCGCCCCCGATGATGTCCACGTCTGGCTCTTCCGATCCAGCTGCGCCCTCCAAGATGGCGTCGTCTGATGCGTCCCCGCCTGATGACAACTTCCGGGTTCCTGTTTCCGGCGGCCGCTATTTTGAAAGGTGCTCTGCCACGATGATGGAGCGTGCGCTCTCTACCCGCCTTTGGGGTAGTTCCGGCATCTGCGCCTCACGCTGGCCCTCTCCTCCCTCCACGGTTGCCGCCATCTTCCTTGGACGGAAGGTAAGCCTTGATCTCCTTTTTTTTTTGCAGGGGTTCTTCGGGATTCAGGACCTCGCCAAAGGATTCACCTCTTTGTGCCCGGGGCTCTTTTCACGGACAGTCTTATGGGTAGCCACCGCATAGATCCCCTCCATCCTTTATCTATTTAGGTGGTATCTTGTGACGGCGGGCAGACAGCTTTAGGTAGTTTGAGCAGACAGGCAAAAAGTTCAACCCAGAACCACACAACAAACGGCGTAACATCTTCCAAGCGCAACCGTGCGCCATAGTGGGTAAATAACAGTGGCTTATCAGCGCCGCTTCCCCTTAGCTTTGGGCGAGCCGTTTCCACCGCTCCATTCTGGCTCCAGCTCCTCGGCCTCCTCCATGGCCTGTGCGGGTGCCTCCCCTAGGCCCAGTTTAGAGAGAAACTCGGGACCCTCCGTGGGCTCCTTCATCGTGATGGCCCTCCCGTTCCTAGCCACCATCAACCCGAACGGGAAGGTCCATCTGTATCTGACATTGCGGTCGCGTAGGACTTTCGTTATAGGGAGCAAGTTGCGGCATCTGAGCAGCGTAGCGGGGGAGAGATCTTGGAAGATGAGCATTTTAATGCCCTCATACTCCACCGCCGGTAGCGGCCGTGTTTGCCGTAGTATGGCTTCTTTGGTAGTGAAGAAGTGCAGCCTGATGATGATGTCGCGTGGCTGCTCATTTTGTACCGGCCGTGAGCGGAGGGCTCTGTGGCAGCGATCTAGAGCCAGGGCTTCTTTGCTGTAGTCAGGGAGTAGGGTCTCCAGCCATTCTGTAATATATTCCGTGCAGTCCCCTATCTCCTCCGTGACCCCCCGAATTCGGAGGTTATTCCGCCTGTCACGGTTCTCCGCATCCTCTTGTCTCTCCCGCAGCTCATCTATTTGTCTCTGCAAGTCCCCTGTTTTTTTGTCCGTTTTTTTAACCACTTTAATTGTCTGATCCATTTTCTTCTCTAAATCATCTGTCCTTGAGCCTAGTTTCACTACGTCCCTTTTCACCTCCTTGATTTCCGCCTGCAGGAGTGATTTTAGGTCATTGTATAGCCTTTCGAAATCGCACCTCCTGACAGGCAATAATCCCTGGCTACTATGGCTGTCCTCCTCTCCCTCCACTTCGGTGTCCGTATCTGGGTTTGAAACCAGCGCCATTTCCTCCATGCCCCCGTTCGAGCCGGCGCCTCCAAAGTAAGCCCTGACATCGGCTGTTTTGGTCTTTTTAAGGGAGCCTGGCTTTTTCGGAGCCATCCTTGTATGTTTATGGAGGATGCCTGCGGTTTTGGGATCAATTCCGTCGGTTTTCGGGTGTTTTTATTATGTTTTTTTATGAGCGCGGCACGGAGCTAGCAACCTATGCAACCTTCCCCGTGTCCATCGCGCATGCGCTCCTCGTCTTGTATGT
Organism: Ascaphus truei; assembly: GCF_040206685.1. NCBI lineage: Eukaryota > Metazoa > Chordata > Amphibia > Anura > Ascaphidae > Ascaphus > Ascaphus truei. The sequence continues at coordinate 279,214,908 of NC_134486.1, read as the reverse complement.
CTTTGATTGGTGGTACAGTACATTATTTCTGGAAACCATATGTAATATGTAAAGTAGAGTAAATAGTTTGTTTACTTTGATTATCTGAATCTTCAATTTTTTTCAATTCTGTCAAGACCTTGCTGATTCCTCTTCCTATCTGACCCCTCCAATCTGAACATTCTCATTATAAAAAAACTAAGCTATTTAGGCTCTCAATCTTTTACCTTTGGTACAGTATCTATTTACAGTGTAAACTCACTAGACCTATGATACAGATTATTGTAGAGTAAATTGCAAGAAAACAGTCTTTAAAGTCAGTCTTTAAAGTCACACAATAGCACTGGAATTTGCATTATCCCAGTTTAATGAGGCGGTAAGAGAAATTATTTTGACATGTGAAACTCTATTATTAATTTCTCACGAATAAATATCTATCTACAACTCAGGATACCAAAGAAGCTGAAATAAAGAGGGAGAGAGAGGCTCAGCCCTTGACAGCACTTGCTTCCAATATTGTGTAAAGGGATAATCAGACTACCTCCAAGATAGGTTAATTGAATGCATGTAAATTAAATTTAAATGGGGGTGTTGGTCCAATCAGAAATCAATTAAATGTTGGTTGATCATTAAAAACTCATGCAAAATGAGTGCAATAAAAACAATTGTAATTCAATCAAACAGATTAAAATAAAAGGTGCTTGCTAAATGGACATACGTTTACTGTACATAAAAAATAAAAAGGAGCCAGTGTATGCAGCCCCAGGTATAAAGAACTCAAGTGGTTCAGAATGTATTGGCTGGGATAAATAGCTGCTATTGCTTAAAAAGTAAGAGCAATTGTGGGTGAGTAATTGTCATTCTATGAGGATCAGCTGATAGTAATCTGAAACAGTGTTAATATTATCTTGAAATTTCCTAAAAATTGTTTGTATACAGATAGATACTTGTTTGGTGTAAAATCAGATACTTAATCAGAAATTAGTACACAGAAATTGCTAGAGAATATTCAGAATAATAACTGATCTGGCAAAAAATAGATCTGATTAGCGTGTTAGATAAATAGGTAGTGCTAATATGTATATGGTCAAGTTTTAAGATAGGCTCTAACCTGCTGGCATAACTGAATCGCTATGAAATCCAATTTTTTTGCCAGCCCAGTGTACAGCTAAATATTCTCTGGCAATTATTTGTAACTAATTTCTGATTAAGTATCTATCTGTATACAAACAGTTGTTAGTTTATTTCAAGATAATACTAACGCTGTTTCAGATTACTATCAGCTGATCGTCTGAGAATGACAATTACTCACTCATTATTGCTCTTACTTTTTAAGCAATAGCAGCTATTTATCCCAGCCAATTAATTCTGAACCACTTGTGTTCTTTATACCTGGGGCTCCATAAACTGGTTTTATTTTTATGTAAACATATGTCCATTTAGCAAGCATCTTTTATTTTACGCTGTTTGATTGAATTGCAATTGTTTTTATTTTACATTTTTGCATTGATATTTAATGATCAACTGACATTCAGTTTATTTCTGATTGGACAAACACCTACATTTAAATTGAATTTATAGGCATTCAATCAACCTATCTTGGAGGTAGTCTGATTATCAATTTTCACAATACTGGATGCGAGTGCAGTCAAGGGTTGAGCCTCTCTCTCCCACTTCGTTTCAACAATCATTTACTTAGTCCATCGCACCCTCCATTTATTAATTAGGCTCAGGCAGGCGTTTGCCTTCCCTACTAAAGAAGCTGGTTAAAAAAAATGCTAGATTTCATTTTAAAAGACTTTCTTAAGACCACAGGCAGTGGTAAGGATTTGCAAACACCATTTTGTATATATTCATGTGAAGGTATTTCAAAAATAAGTTGAAAGTATTTTCTGCTAAAAAAACCAATGTGGCATAATTTAACAAAGAAATTAAATGACCACAAAATTAATATTAATATGTGTGGAGATGGCAGCTAAAACCTATTGCTTACATGGGGCACCAATTACAGTACTTACAGTAAATGTTTTCTCTTCTAAAAATAAATTATCTAGTCATTTCCTATTAACATTTCAATGCATCAGATATCTGTTGGCTTTTTACAGCCTGTAAAGAACATTTACATGGTGAAAACATGGTTATAAGACATTTGTTATGAGCCAAGGTGGATAAATTGCTCCATTTATATGCGTTGCATTGGTATATTTGCCAAAGCGTGTGCATTTCATAAAATATCAGATGACTGAATATAGAAATTAACAAAAGTAAAAGAATGCAGACTTAAAGTTATAGGTACTTTACCATTACTGTACATTTCTGAACTATTTCTGGCTTGAGGTTGCCTAAAAACATTCTTTTTTTTGTAATGACTTGCTAAATATATCAGCATACAAGATTTTTAATTCAATGTTGTCCGCACATTTTCTTTGAAATGCATACAGTATCATATAACATATTAGTCTTTAGTTGCAATATGTATTAAAAGCATTTCTGTTTGCCACTCTCTATACTAGAAATGATTGAAAGCATATTTAGTGGGAAAAAATCTCAAATCTTTGTTGCATGACAGCTAAAAATAAAATTAAGCCTCTTTTCTAAAAAAAATAAAAATAAAAAAAACACTTAAATGAGAAGTCTCTGGGCTTGGAAGAATTAGAAGTTGATATCTTCTGCTGGTAAGCTTGAAATCTAAAGTGTAGGTAGGGATGACAGTTTCCATTTTCACTTACTATCTGCAAATGATACATGACAAGTATGAAATAAAGAACAAATGCACGAATATCAGATATGTGCCCAGCACTTCAAATTCCCTATACACCCTAAGTTTATTTTTTTCACAGAAAAAGATTTCTGTGGCAAACAAGTCCTAAAATAAATGTTTCAGTGTTATAATAGCACATCTTCATCAGGAATTCAGAGTAAACATAGTGTAAACAAAGACTTAAATAGCTAATAAACATCCACCAAAAATTAGACTCCCTCCACTCATTGATTGCAGGGGCCCCAAGTGACATCATATACAGACTAAAAGGGCATATAACCAAACCACTTATGTGGTCCAAACAAATATGCTATAAAATAATATAATTGACTAAACCGAGCTGTATTAAGTGCTAATACAGCTAAAAAAAAATCCCATCTCAAATGTAACATATAAAGAAAACAATAACACAATATGCAGCAAATTAAGAGTGTCATACTTAAGAAATGCCAAAGGGCAGTACAAACGACATGGTGTCATCTCGTAATGTTGGAGGAAAGACTATTTCACCAGTGACAAAGGAAAGGGTTCTTTACAGTAAGGGCAGTTATAATATGGAATTCATTACCCATGGATACTGTGATGGCAGATAAAATAGATATCTTCAAATAAAGGTTGGACATCTTTTTAGAAAGGAAAGGTATACATGGATATACCAAATAAGTAAACATGGGAAGTATGTTGATCCAGGAAGAAGTCTGATTGCCATTACTTGGAGTCAGGAAGGCATTAATTCCCCCCCACCCCTATGAGACATTATTAGATGATACTGTATTTCACTAGGATAAGTAACTGTCATCTAAATTTAGCATAGGTTGAACTTGATGGACATAAGTCATTTTTAACCTAATTTATTATGTAAATATGTAACAGAAAACACAAAATTGTGTCAATACAAAAAAGCATAAAGGGGATGACATTGAAAAAAATAAATTGACCAGGGGTATAGCATTCTACAACAAGATCATAATACTAAACAACCCCAAGTTCAATGTGCACATACAACAGCAGAACAGTAATGGTTAAATAGAATAATCTGGCACCAGCAGGTGGGTGGCTGTATCATGAAAATTGAAGGACCAATGGAGTAGGATCAAAGAGTGGCAACAAAAGGACCTAAAAGGAAGCTAACTGGCGGCTATAATGTACATAGGATGTATAGAAGAAAAATGTCAAACTGAGTGAGATGAAAATGTGTATATACATAAAATTAAAATAGGTATATGCAAAACACAACAGTTGTACAAAAAGACTGATCTGTAGCTCCAGGCAGTATGAAGGGAGTTAAAAGGAGGACAATGGAGACCTACAATAAATGACATATAATGGTACTCTTCCAGGAGGAAAAATGAGGGAGCAAAGAATAACACCAGGCATACTGTATAAAAGAGAGCAACAAGGAGATACAATAGGATAATATTGTAGGGGTTCTCATGAAAATCTGCAGTATCCAATTGGAAGATACTGCCGATATTCATGAGAGAGCCCTTACAATATTACCCAAATGTATCTCCTTCTTGTTTCTCTCTTTTATATACTTGGTGTTATGCTTCGCTCCCACATCTTTTCCTGGAAGAACACTATTTGAAGAAACTGTGAAACTGTTTCTTATTTGAAGGTTGAGTGGAGGATTTTTTTTCATTTAATTTATTTTCACTTGCACATGCATATTTTTTGTATCAATTCACTAAATCACTTTATATATAAGCGTGTAACATTATTAAGGTCTGTTTAGTTGGTTGAAGATTATCACGTTCACTGCACTAAGTTTATTTCACAAGACTCTGCTTGTCTTACTAATTTGCACGCTTGTGAATAATGGGTTAATTGCTTGTATGAGAGCGCCCCCCTGAACTCTGTGTGTATTTAATGGCACTCGTCAAAAAATTACACACTACACAGATGATCTGGCAACTAGGGAGGTGATAAACATTGCAACCTACACAGTACTGGCAGAGATATCACTAAATACAGTGGACCCATCAGTAGAAAGTATCTCATGCCAACTTCTCCTAGACTAAAAAAAATCCTATTAGAGGGTGTATAAAATCCAGTTCAGTGATATACTTATATTGTAATATGTATAAATCCATTATGAAAAATAAATGTCAAAGTATACCGTGTATTGTCTGATGGGTCTTTCTTTACATACTGTACATATATCGTATATTTTTAATTTGGTATATTCTGATACAATTCAGTTACAATGGGATGATATATTTAGTTATATTGAGAGTGCAGCTGTTTCAAGTTCTCTATAGAGTAGTCCTGTTTAGGTGACAATTGAGTGACTATGGACAACTGGTTAGAGCTGATGTGACCGGAAAAAGATATGGCTTAAGGAGTTCTGAGATCTTTCTAGAAGACATGCCATATTAGGTTATTCTCTGTATGGAGACGTGGGCAGTTCCTTATCAGATGACATCAGTTTCAAGCTGAAGGACCTAAGCTGACAATTGAAATAGTGATAGCAAGTGTAAGGAATATCATCTGTATAATTATGTAGCCTGGTAGCACAGGGCATTGAAGGATTGATAACACCAGGAGAAGGACAGAAGGATTCGACCATGATGTGAGGAAAGAGGGATAACATCAGAAGATGGAGAGAAGTTTTATCATATTAAGTTCAAATACAATGATCCCACTCAGAAACAGAAAACTATGCAACTATTTTTAAGAATATCCTAACTTATTTGGATCGTCACCACCATTTTGTACTATTTTTGTATGTGAGTATTTATCGTCAAAATAAACATTTCTTTTGTGATGTGACCAGATTTGCTGAGTTGGTGGTGCTTGGTTAATCAAAAACAGAGAAATAAGCACATTTTACAGAGGTGTTTTGGCAAAACACTAATATACCTCAGGTAGCACATGGCTGCATACCTGGTTAGTGTTTAAATCTTGTCTCCTAGTCTCCTATTCATCTATCACATATAATAGTACGTATCTCTATTTATTTTTCTATGTTCTAGCTTGTCCTATTTATAATAACATAGTGCTGATTCCGAACGTTGCGCCTTAGAAATGTTGTGGTAAATAGGGATGTATAAAACTAATACATCTATGAAGACCACTCAAGTTGGTCCATTCAAAGATATCACAACCATCACTAGTAAAGAATCATGCTTGTAGCCTGTACAGATATAGTACAACATTACTTTTCCTGTAACCAAGCGAAACCAAGATCAATTCCACAGTGTTATGTTTCATGTTGCAGCCCCCTGACTGTGACAGAGCCGCAGTCACCAAATTGTTTTCTACGGATGCTATTGCCCTAGTAATAAACATTTTGTTTTAATTGTATATTTCACATATTTTAATTCTGCAGTATTGTATTTATACACTTCCCAACTGCATATAAAATAGCTCTCCGTAAATAATTTTCTATCGTCTTCTTGCCATCGGAGCTATCAAGGTTCACATTTCTGGCCCACTTGCCATAAAGTTGAAAAGGGACATGATGTTAGAAGATTAATTGTGTAAATCAATGTGGCTGTCACATGCAGCATGTAGCATATATTTCCAAAGTTTCCCTCGGTATTATGGAAATAAGGATGTCATCTACTGGATCCCCACTGACTGGGATACAGGTGCGTTTATGTGCCACTGTAGTTCCGTTGCTTATGTGTGATTTGGCAAATAGACAGAAGTAACTGCTCCGGGATTACATTTTATTCCTGGTCATTCTCAGTAGTATGGGGCATTGCATGCACAATGTCATTGTCGCTGAATGAGCAGGATGGGATGTTTCAGCTTCAGTGTTGACACATTTGGGGGTTGAGATGAGCTTCCTCATGTCATGATCTCTGATGCAGCAATCTATACAGAAGCAAATAGACCTTGGGCCTCACCATAGGATCCATCCTATCTGAAAGTTATTTTTGTTGTCCATTAATTCCACTCTCTGCTTCTGTTCAGGTACCTGGGCATGATCAGTGGCCCATGTGTGCAGGGGATGCCATAATTACAATTGTCCCCCTTAAAAACTTGACAATGTCTTGCTATCCTTGAACAAGGCACCAGTTAAACTTAGACTAGAGCTCTGTCTTAGGTGGCATGTGATGGGTCTGAGAGGGGTAAACTGGGTCTAGAGTGTGGTGAAATGGGTCCAAGGTGGGGTAAGGTGGGGCTGGAGTGGAGTGTGATGTGTCTGAGGTGGGGTAAGCTTGGTGTAATGGTGCTTTGGGTACCTGGTGCAGAAGAAGATTTCCTGGGAAGTTCAATGGCTATGGTTGTCGCTTTCTTCTTCTTCTACATTGGTCCTAGAGTCTTTACACTGGTGTTTTTTGGAGTCATCTTGTCTTATTGGAACACGTAGTGCGAAACGCTTAGTGGTTGTGACAGGTCAAACTGCGTGTATGCTGTGAGGCTGAGGCGGTGCTTGCAGGAAGTCCGTGCGGTGGTAACATCTCTGCGGTGGCGTGGTCCGGACCCCCTTACGCTCACCAGCGGGACCCCTTCGGCACTTAAGTGTAGGTTTCCGCCTCCCCCTTTCAGACCCAGACCATTGTTCAGCCTTGCTACTAGCATCATCCTGTTACTATTAACCATGATTTTTGAGCATTCAGGTCTTTTTATTTATCTGTAAATGTAGTGTTTAGATCTAGTCTTTTAGATAGATCTACTTATGTTTAATGTGGTCATTCTACATAATTCATTTGATTAAGTGTGTGTTTGTATACTGAGGTGGGGTTGGATCCCATCAGTTGATGCTCCTTTTTCATGAATTTTGGTTTTAATAAATATATATATATATATATATATATATATATATATATATTATATATATATATATATATATATATATATATATATATTTATTAAAACCAAAATTCATGAAAAAGGAGCATCAACTGATGGGATCCAACCCCACCTCAGTATACAAACACACACTTAATCAAATGAATAATGTAGAATGACCACATTAAACATAAGTAGATCTATCTAAAAGACTAGATCTAAACACTACATTTACAGATAAATAAAAAGACCTGAATGCTCAAAAATCAATATATATATTCACTATTTCTAATCCCTGGTGTGCACTGTGTGCATTCTTTTTCTTGATCCTGTGCTTTCTTATGGTCCTTAGTTCTGTAACTGGTACAGCATTGAGAAGGTTATTGTGTCCTACTGTAGCTGGATTAATCCATCATTGAAGCAAAACATGGAGAAGAGTGATGCAATGTCTTTTCTGATAAGGTGTTAAACGTTGGTCACTTCTCATTGACTGTGGCAACATTCATACAATATGTACAATACAAGGTGTTAATGTTGGTTAGAAGATTAGGAGGAGAATAGGTGTCTATTGTTGCAAGGTGTCAAAAATAGGACTATACCTGTAGTTTACTGCTACAGCACATTTACAATGGTATAAACCCTGCATTAAGAAGCTGCATTAAACATTCAATAGTATATTCTGAATAGTAGCTACTGTATGGCCAAAAGAATTAGCAAAGAATTGATTCACAACAATGAAAATCCAATAGTGGCTTCAGTAAGGGGGCATCCAGGTGACAGTACGCTGTGTTAGGTATCATGCCCAAAGGAAGATAGGGTTCATAGAATTGTCAGCAGGTCAGAACTAAGTAAATACACTAATGTATACAGTTGTTCCACTCATGTAAAAGAGTACTTCAGTATTAGGTGATACTGTACCTTTTTTATTTGGACTACCAGTTGATGTTATAAGACAAGCTTTCAAGAGTTCTACTCTTCTTCAGGTCAAAATATCTGAACACAATGTTTTAGCAACAGTGCAACAATGCTACAATAGATCCACAATTTAAAAAAAATCTTCTCTCCTCCCCCCCCGAAGGTACAGACATCAATGCCTTTTAACAACTAGCTTAATGTCTGATGAAATAGAACACTTGTTGAAACCTGGTGAGCTTTAGCAAGTCTTTTGTGTATTTGTGCCAGAGAGCTCAGTCTGCATTTCTCTGATGAGCTACACATCGTTGGGAGAAGAAAAGACATGTTACAAAAGCCATTCATGCTAAAAGAGATATATGGATATGGAGGGGGAAATCACTATTAATTTTAAAATCTTTCTTTTTAGCTTCACTGTATAAATTGGAGAGGATGAGAGCACAGAAGTTAGATGCAGCTGCAGGTTATCAAATGAACAAATGTTAGGAAAACACTTCGTTGTCTCAGTCATGCATTATAAAAAATGTATTGAAATGACAGAAGACACCAGAGCAGACGCAGAGTGTCACAGTGCCAAAATTTGCAAAGACTGTTGCCATTAAGCCCCCATAAATCAACTGAAAAATACCTTACAAACCATTTGTCTGCAAAGACCAACATCATAATTAGTACTACATGATATAAACATAATCGACACATACATGAGACAAATACTACTGGCAGGGTTAGGATCAGGAATGCAGTCTAGATGGTTGTGCCAGCACAACTACCTCCTCTTCAGCACATTGGGCCCGCAGGTTCACCACAACCTGCTTAGCTGATTGGCCTACTGAAACCATTTTGACCTCTGAAACAATGTCCTCCTCTACTCAACACTTTTATAGGTTGCAGGTAATGGTTGTTTGAAGGCTTGCACATGACATGTCTGTGACTTACAGTGGATAATTGCCACCTATTCTAGTAGCCCTCACCACCAATGGCTGTGTCAATCAACATTTGGCAAAACTGAAATAATAAAACATTTTTTAGAAACAAAAACAAAACACCACACAAATATTTCAAAAGATTTGATGTACTGTAGATTGTAATAACTTTTAATGAACCAATATGATTGTTCCTCATAGATGGCATTACAGTGTGCAGAGTTTCTGAAGTATCACAGGAGTCTTCACATGCCCTTATGCAAAAAAAAAACTATTCAATAGAGCCCTGTGACTTTTCAAAATAATTAGATTTTCTGCACCTTGAATTAGGAAGTAACACGTTACTTGAAACATGACCTCTTCAAAACCCAAATCACCGACTACAAAGGGTGATTTTTATCCAGGTATTGTTTAATGATTTTATAAAAAATATATTTACATGTATGTATATACATAGTTACATAGTTGATGAGGTTGAAAAAAGACATATGTCCATCGAGTTCAACCTATGCTAAATTTAGAGATGGGGGAACGAGTCCAAATCTGTTTCCTGGAATTTCCCAAGCTTTCTATCCAAAATCCATTTCACGTGGTCAAATCCACAGACGGATTATTCCAACTTTATACCTTGTGGAATAATTAAAATTAGGGATGGGTGAATCCGCCAAAATCCATTTGTCGGATTTTCTCGCATTTTCCCCCCAAAAATAAATTTCACTGTGTAAAATCTACAAACAGATTTGCTCGGTTTTAATCTGCGTGGATAAATCAAAAACTGCCATTGGATACAACCCGTGGATGGATTTGTAGAATCAAATCCGCGGATTCCTAAGAATCTGCCAACGGATTGCAGAATTCACGGATGGGATCATTCAAATTCATTTACGGGTTGTGGGATCTGCGGATTGTATTGATAATAATAATAAAAAATCCGCAAAACGCGAATCACTCTTTTTTAAATTGATCCGCTGAAATCCGCGGACCAAAGGAACGGCCGATTCGCTGCGGATCCAAATCCTCCCCCAAAATTTGCCTATGTCTAGTTAAATCCCCCAATGTGGAGTGAGTATGGGGCTTTAAAAAATACATTTGACATAAATCCATTCCGCAGGTTGTGTAAAACCCATTGTTTGATTAATCCGTCATTAAAAATCACAACCGGTACTACAGCGTGCAACATAACGTAGTAATGCCCACTTATCTGGTCAATAATTTGAAAAAGGAGAGGGCATGACAGAAGCCGGCAGTGAGAAGGTGTCCTGGGGTCCCCGCTGGCCTGCGGTACCAGACCTGTGCCTAAAAAAATAATATATATATATACATTCAAATAAATACACCCCCTCCCCCCCCATACATACAGTACAATAATGGGCAAAATTACTATTATCCAGATATGGATAATAGCTCATTTGCCCATTGTAAAAAAAACATTAGAAAGCCAGCATAAATAAACATTTCTACTTACCCCTGCCATTGTGAAGGGTGTCCTCATCAGCATAATCCAAGTCCATGTCCTCCAATAACAGAAAGAATACATGAACAAATACAATCCAATGGCCCCTAACCCGTTAATCACCTTAGTAGTTAATAACCACTATAGTAATTATGGGGTTAACCCCCATCCCACACTACCCACCTCAGAACCAGTCCTGGACCCACTATACCCACCCTCTACCCATTGATTGGCACAGTGGTATATCATACCCATATAATATGGGCATAAGCCACTAAATCATTCAATGGTCAATGTAATAAAAATAATGAATGCAAAAAAGACACAATAATCACATGAATACAGAAGCACCTCAACACCCCAAAAATAAAATAACTAAATAGCCTAATAGTACATATCACAAATAATTATCTATCACCCAAATAGCTAAATTATAACAATTGCTATTCCAAAACAATACACTTAAATAAACAACTATCCTAGCAAACTACAGTATTAAACAAATAAAACCATTAGCCAACAAAACAATTAATTAATTTACAACACTAGCCAACAAAACAATTAATTAATTAAAACCAGTAGGCAACAAATCAATTAATTAATAAAACCACTAGGCAACACATAAATTAAAACCAGTAGCCAACAAAACAAATTATTAAATGCAAATGCTAAACAATCGGAAAATTAAATTAAAACAAGCCATCCAAATTTCAAACAATTTAAGCCAAACAATAAACAGAAAAATAAAAAAACAGCAATCAATAGAAAAACGTTTTTGCCTAAAAATGCATTGACTGTCACTGTATTTATCTGTACCCTAAATGGCGACAGATTAATACATTATCAGTCAATGGGCAATGAAAAATAAAAAAATAAAAAAATACAATAACAAACCTGAAAAAAAGACTTTTAAATACATTCAATATTTTTCTTATCTTTAGAAGCGTCGACTCTCCGAATCCTACGTCACATTCTTAGCCATTCATTAACCTCCATAATCTCTGACTGTCTCCCTGCTGTAGCGCATGGCACTGGTAGGATTTCAGAAAATACTACCTTGGAGGTCCTTGCTTTAAGATTTTCGCCTGAAATAATTTTTAGACCCTCCATCTTTATCTAACTTTGTCATTGGTGCTAACATGTACCAAGACCGCTGGGTCAATCCCAGCCCCCCCCCTCCCAACAATCTGTCTACTCGATCCGCAATGTGCCGTACCCGAGAACCCGGGAGACAACAAACTGTTCGGTTCATGTGGTCATGGCAACAGAGTGCCCTATCTACCTTCCTAATAATGGAGTCCCCTACCACCACATTATTTCATGGTTTCTGAGCATCCTGAGTCCCCTCTGTGCTGGAGGAACTACTCTCCTCTCTGCTGGAGGAATTAGTCTCCCTGAACCTTGCCATTTCTGCCCTGACACTCCCAATATCTTCACTCAATATGGCAAATCTATTGAGGTGGATCAGCTCAGAAATTACCTGCCTCTCCCTATTGCCCCTGCTCCAGTTCTTGCTCCAGTTTCTGGACCTTTTCCCACTCATACAGAGTCCCTGGCATCTAATCTCCACCTCCAGCGATGTTCAGGTGACGTTCAGTGTGGTCTTCAGCTCTTCATACTGCTCTGTGGAGACATACTTGGTTCTCAGACACTCCTGCAGCACTTTTACTTCGTTAGCCGCCTGGATACTTTCTTCCTGCAGGACCCACTGCTTCTCCTTGGCATTCTGTAGGTGCGCACACACCTGGTGCAGCTGGCTCTACAGCATATGCTCTGTTTGTGTATGCTGCTCCAGGGAGACACGTTCTTCTTGCGGCACCCTCTCTGCATTCTATAGTGATTCCCACACTTCTAACTTTTCTTGGATCAATTGGTTCTTCATTTTTGCTACTTGGTGAAGTTTCTTATCATTCACTGACCTGGACAGCCAAGCCGGAATTTTCCTGTCTCAGATTTGTATTTCTCCATTTTATAGTCTCTAAGTGAATCAGGATCTCTTCCTCAGCATCCTTCAATTCACAGACCTCTGTGCAGAGAACGTGGACCTCATGGCGTGAGTTTTCAGCTCTATGTTGAGGAGGTGTGTCCCTTTCTGGGAGACTTCGAGCTCCTTATTCCGCCTTTTTTCTGCACTCTCCAGGGTTTCCTGTACTTTAGAATTTTCTTGTGTAAATTCTTTATTTACCTTACCCAGTTCTGCTTCGAGCGCACAAGCCTCTTGCTGAGAAACTTCCAATTTTGTGATGAAGTTTTGAACGTCTTTCTGGGCCATCTCATAGTACAATTTCTAGTCTGTACTTGTTTTCTCTGATTTGATCTGCTCTCTGTATCTGGTGGTAGTGGTAACCTTTGTCATCCCTAGGCTAGTCATCATTCCTGGGACGATTGCACCAGGTGCTCTGGGCTGTAGCTCATCTCAGGTCTGGTGTAGGGACATCACCATTTGTTGCAACAGTTTAATTTGGAGACTTTGGGGACACACTTATTCCAGGTGACCTGGTTCCTGACAGGCCCAGCATTTTAAATCCTTTAGAAAGTCACCTGGTTTCCTTTTAGCTGACATGGCTCCAAATTCCAGGGCATTGACTCCAAGATAATGGGGTATTGTATTGTGTTGTATGTCTTTATTTTATATAGCACCATTAATGTACATAGCGCTTCACAGTAGTAATACACATGGTAATCATATAATAAAAAATTATATAAATAACAGGTCATGAGAATAAGTGCTTCAGACATAGAAGTAACATTAAGGAAGAGGAGTCCCTGCTCCGAGGAGCTTACAATCTAATTGTAATAGGGGTCCTGCGCTCTGGACGCTGGTCACTTCTGCAGCTTTCATCTGTGAGTGCGGCTCTCTTCCTGGGACCACATCATCATCCTCATCATATGGCCTGAAGGGACACTGTTTTGTATGGTTACGTACATTACAAAACAAACATGTGACATCGGCCATTTAAAAATCCCGTTTTTTTTTCCTTCTCTCTTTCACACCCGACGGGGCAGACTTAAAGTATACAACACACGTGAGTTGTACTTGCTTTACAATGTTTGAACCTTCTTGGTTAATCTTACGGCAACATCTTTGCAGTACCTTGCCTATGGCATTTGCTTTACACAGCACAGAGATCCTTTCATACCCGACGGGGCAAATTTTACACTCAGTACTTGCTAGCTGCAATTTCACTTGCTTCATCAAAAAATAACATTTTTGTTTTGGTTTTCTGCTTGGGTTCATGATCTTAACACATCTTCATTTACTTACCACCAGAGCCGTAGCATCCCACTTCTGACACCACCTGTGGCAGGACGGCCTCTTGGCAGGGTCAGTAAGATGCTTAGGCAGAGGATTAACCTGAACCGGGTTGGTTTATTAATCAGCAGACAAATTAATATAATGGGTACTGTCCCTTTAAATCATAATAAAGCATAAAATAAAGACCTATTACCGTTTAGGGAAACTAACACAACTTTATACTGCAGGTTCTTTCTAACAGGGCAGCCAGCTAATATGGTTCTCTGCCCAAAACATGGACTCCACATACAAAGTTTAATAAGAAAGTCTTATCTGTATTGCAGCTCCAGCAGTAAACCGGATCGCCGGTTCCGGGGAGCAGGCTGTGTCCAGCTCGTAACAGTCTTTATCCTAGGTTGGGGTCCCAGCTGGTTCCAGCAGCAGAGCACCTTGCAGAGCTCCTCGCAGAGCTGGGGGGGGGGGGACCAGAGCAACAGCCAGGGGCTTCCTAGCTGGGCGAAGCCTCTCTACCCTCCTTGAGAAAAAACTATCTCCTGATATAGACTGCTTCCTGCCTTTTAAACTCTGTCTCTCAGGAGTCCTTCCTGCTTAATTAGCTGCAGGTGTATGCCTCTCCAGGAGGAGATTTACAGCTTGTATTCTGGAAGCACACATATGCTCCTCACTCCAGCATACTGAGTTAGTGACTCTGTTACAGTATGTATAAATGTATTTATAATAGCGCTAACAATGTGTGCAGTGTTTTACAAAATAGCAGTACAAGATAAATAAATTGCAAACAATGGAGATAAGTGCAACGGCAAATGACACCATAAAGCAAAAGGAGACCCTGCCCCAAAGAGGTTACAATCTAAGTGGTACATTAGGAGGCTCACAGACAGTAGGAGTAAAAGTGAATTATTAAAGTGCAGGATAATTGGGAGTTAGCTTAAAATGTTGAGTTGCTTCTTTAAGAGGGGAATTTTCAGCTGGGCTTTGAATCAGGAAAGTGAAGGTGCTTGACAAATATTGAGGTTAAGAGCATTCCATAGGTAAATATAGATGAGTGAAAAAAGTTTACAATGGGAGAGGGTTGTTGAGGTAAAAGGTGCAAAGATTAAACAACCTAGGTGTAAGAGGTGAGTAAGGCTACGCTAATAGTGCCGACGACGGTGACATCAGGCTGCGGTCACTGGAAAAATCAAATTAAGATGACTTCCAGCGATCGCGACCAAGCCATCGTGTTGCACTTACTATAACCGCACACGACGGCGGCAATGTATTTGTTTTGACGCGACGTCGCATCGCTGTCACCGGCACTATAAGCGCAGCATAAAGGGGTAACAAGAGATTAGAGTTGAGATATAGAGGTGCAGAGGAATTTAGAGCATTCAAAGAAGAGAATTTTGTAGTTTATATGGAAATAAAGAGGAAGCCCACAGAGAGAGTTCAGGAAGTGAGAAGCAGATACACATCTACTGTGGAGTTACAGGAGATGATTCCATCAGCAGCCTTTTGAATCAATTGTAAAGAAGAGAGGTGTGAGGCCAGGATGTCAGATGAAAGAATGTTGCAGTAATCAGTACGAGAGAGAACAAGAGCATGCATTAGTGTTTAGTGGAAGTGGAACATAGCAATGTTGCAAAGGAAGAAAGGGCAAGATTTAGTAACAGCATTTATATGTGGGGAAAAGGAAAGCGTGGAATCAAATGTAATCCCTAGGAAGCATGCTTCCAAGACTGCGTGAATAGTATTGTTATTGACTACAATGGAGAAGTAAATAATGCCTCTCAAATGCCTGGTTTGAGAGGGAATATGAAGAGCTCGGTCTTATCCATATTAAGCTTGAGGAAACTGAGAGCACACAAGCTAAGCTTGCTGATAGTTTCTTTGAGATTTGGCAATATGAAGGTTGTTAGCTACTGTAGTGTACGAGTATTCTAAAACAAATCTGGGTCAATCACCAACAAGACCCAGGTACATCCTGGGTACATGCTGGGTACATACTGCAACATTTCAGTGATATTTCTGCAGACAGACTAATGGCCCATCGGATTAACAGCGGGGGTCCCCGGCAGTTCCATTCAAACTGAATGGGACTGCCAGGGACCCCTGCTGTGTTAATCCGATGGGCTGTTAGTCTCTGCAGAAATGTAACTGAAATGTTTGTAGCATGTACCCAGCATATACCTGGATCTTGTTGGTGATAGCCCCAGATTTTCCAAGGCAAGTTTTAGAATACTCATCGGCGCACCTGTACCTTGGTGAGTTTGATTTCTGTTGAATATGCTGTGCAAAAGTCTGATTGGTGATGGTAAAGTAGGTTACGGGCATTGAGTACACATAAAGAAACTATTTGTCCTGGAATTTCAGAAGCAAAAGACAAGAGGGAGACAGAGCAATAGGTAGGAGAGGAGGTATTGCAGGGTGAACGCTCTTTAGCGGTCCAGGGTTGTAGCTTCCTGAATCAGAGAATCAAGTGCTGTGAGAGCTGTATCCTTTTATAAGTCCTTAATGAGCCAGCTGAGGATAATTAGGCCAGCCTGCTCTGGAATTCCCCTGCTCAGTTCTGGATCAACTCTGTATTCCGATTTCCCCTGCATAATTATCTGAGAGTTGATCCACCCTGTTACACATCTCCCCTATTTGCGGGTAGCCAGGGCCGAAGTCCATCACTTAACTTCCTCTCGAGCCATAATCGTAGTCCCCAGTTAACCTGGGAATGGAGTCCTCTTTTTCTTCTTCTTTCACTTCGACTCAATCAAGTCCTTAAGTTTACCTTTAATCTCTTTGGTGTCTTCCATACTGTTGGGGAGTTAACTTGATATGTAATTGTGGTTGAAGTGTACACCGGTAACAAAGTCTTCATAGTGTGTGCACTTAACCAGTGTGTCTTCAAGTAAGCACTCTGTCAGCACACTTTAGTCACTCATGGAGGTCTTCTTCAAAGCACAGCTTTTCCATGATGTACTTAGCTTCCTCAAACCTAGAGGAGTTCACGCTCAAGCTCATTTTTACATTTTACCAACTCTTCTTTTATTTGCTTGGCAATTCATTATTTCAAAGATTGTGCTCTCTCTTCTTCCTGGCAGTAGGGTGACCACCTGAATGTGGCTCAGAATCATTGATCTCGGGCATCTCAACATTGGCAAAGTTCTCATCAACTCTTATTGTAACCCGTGGCATCTCTCTTGTGCATTTTTTTTTTTAACACAATTTAATTGAAGTTTTTTCAAGGGAGGGACGGAAAGGGACAAATCAAAAGGGAGGGAAGGGTTACAGAAAATAAAGCCGGATGGGAGGGGTGGTAGAGTTTCAGATTTAAACAGACTCATTTTACAGGGCACCTCACCCAAAATACTCGCATAACAAAGAGAATTCACAGTATATTTTATTAAAGTAGAAGTAACCACAATGGACTTTATTGATTGTTTTCTGCCCTTCCCAGCATCTTGTCCCTGGGGAGACAAGCTGGAGGGTCTATTTGACCCTTAGGGATGGGTGGGAGAGTAGAGGAGCAGAAGGAGATAAGGGGGTTTATTCTAGCCCCCAATTTACAGCAGGATTGAGTGGGAATTTACTCTTGGAAGTCCCGCGCCCAGAATCCTTAGCTGCCAGACCTTCTGAAAGTCTAAACAGGTGTCATTACTAAAGCTGACCAACTTCTCCATGCTACAGACATGCCAAACCTTGTTTTTAATTTTGAAGATTGATGGGATTACTGCTTAATTCCAAGCAGCTGCCAACGGCTGGGGAAATATGGCTCAATCATTTCTTCGAATGTCTCGTGAGAAGTTGGAATGCTTTGTTTAGTAAGGGTCTAGAGGGAGATACAGACCAAAGATTAGTTGGGCCCATAATTTGGTCCTTCCCAAAATGATGATATATACAGACATGTCCACCACATATGTAGTAATGTGGCCTGTTCCCCACAACCCTTGGGCATTTTATGGGTAACCTGTGATGAACTTAGCAAGCCTCATGGGGATCACGTACTTCCTCATCAGAACCTTGTAGGCATTTTCTCTGATAGTGACACACATGGAGGATCTAGCCACCGCCAGGAAATTTTCATCCAAATCTAATTCCTCTCCCAGGTCCCGTTCCCATTTGAGACATATATTTCAATTTTTGGTGCAACAGGGGAGGGGGGCTCACAAAATAGCCATATAGGTTTGATATAAGCCCTGATGTTTCTCTGTCCCCTAGGCAGAGGGACTCAAATCATGTGAGGGAACCAGAGGGCTGAATTTTATTGTAAAAGGCCTTTAGCTGAAGATACTGAAGGAATTGATTATTCAGGATGGTTTTTTCTTTGTTAAATTATTCAAAGGGCTTGGAGATCTGTCTGGACCCACACATCTCAGTCACGTAACTCCTGCCGTTCTCCAGCTCCCAAACCTATTACGACTCATTCCAAGACCTACATCCAAATTATCATAAAGAAAAGTCATTAGAGATCTACGTGTTGTAAGGAGATATCTAACTGCGACGAGTCCCAGAATTTGAGAGAATAAGCTATAATTTGACTGGATTGGATAATATCTGTCAGCTTCCTCACCGCAGCCCACAGCAAATTATTTAGCTCAACAGGGGTAAACAGATCGGATTCAAGATCTACCCAATGTCTATGAGCTGGGTTAGACTGCGAAAGCACTAATTGGCTGATTTGGGTCGCTTTGTAATATGATAGAAGGCACGGAAGACCCAGGCCTCCTACCTTGTTTGGTATATTTAGAATTTGCTTACTTATCCTGGGCTTTTTTTTCCCTCCAGATAAATTTATTTATGATGGATTGAAGAGTCAGTCCTAAAATACTCCAGAACCAACGGGTCAGGCAAGGTCTGTAAAAGATACAAGAATTGGAGCAATATATTCATTTTAATACAATGAATTCTGCCTATCCACGAGATGCTGTGGTCAGACCATGATCCGATGTCGGCTCCAAGAGCTCTCAAAACCCTTGGATAGTTTTCCCTGTACATGGAGCCAAAATCTTTTATTATGAAAACCCCTAAATATTTGACAGCCACCAGCTACCACTTGAAGTCGAAGTTTAAGGCAATCATCTTAACTTGTTATTTAGGCAAATTAATGTTGAGAGCCTCGGATTTATTGCTATTAATCTTGAAACCGGCGATTTCCTTGAAACGAGATAGTGTGGAGTACAGGTTAGGGAGGTTGGTAAAGGATTTAGTTACAGTAAGCATCACATAATCTGCAAAAAGTGAGGTCTTATACACCTGGTCCTTCACCTGCACTCCCGCTATATTAGGGTTGCTTCTTGAATTCGCAGCCAGTGGCTCCATACAAAGAACGAACAGTAAGGGGGATAAAGGACATCCCTGCCTTGTATCGTTCATTATGGGGAATGATTCATAGGAAAAACCCTTTGAATATACTCAAAGTTTTTGACATATGCGACCAGTCAATCCTGTCAAACGCCTTTTCGGCATCAAGGCTCAGGATCATCTATGGCATCTCATGTTTGGTAGCAAACGCCACCAGGTGAATAATGAGTCTTGTGTTGTCTGCTGTCTGTCTCCCAGGAAAAAGCCTACCTTGTCCGGGTGGACCAGTGAGGGAAGGTCTTCCTTTAATCTATCGGCCAATATTTTATAGAATATTTTAAAATCTGAGTTTATCAATGAAATTGGTCTGTAGCTTTTACAGTCGATGGTATCCTTTCCTTCTTTGTGAAATAATGCTATAGTTAGTTGCTTGGAGCATACTGCTGGGAAATTGGGAGTCTGTGAGTATAGAATTAAACATTACTAATAGAACTGGGGTGAGAATATGGGAAACTGTTTTATAATATAGGTTCGAGAAACCATCAGGTCCTGGAGCCTTTGATGTCTTGAGAGTTTCGATAACCAGGAAGACTTTCTCCATTGTGAATTTCTTGGCTAATTCAGTTTTCTTGTCTGTAGCAAGTGTGGGGAGATTAGCTGATTCCAAAAAATCCGACATCTGAAATGAGTGTTTTCCTTGTGTGATCTTATTACCATTGTATAATTTAGAATAAAAGGTCTGAAATTCCCTAATTATCAGGGTCAGATTAGTAGTAAGATTTCCTGATTTCTGTCTAATCGCATGACTGTTACAGCTGGGTGGGTTGTTTCTAAGTCTAGCAGCCAACAATGTGTCAGCCTTATTTGACTTATCAAAAAATGTAGCCCTTGTAGAGTTGAGGGATTTTTCCACGTTCGCAGCAAGATGAAGGTTCAGCTCAGCTTTGGCCTCGTTTAGTTATGACTGACTAGTGAACCTCTCTCTGGTGTAATTTGATCAGCTCCTACACTTTTAATTGGGCTGTTTTTATGCTTGCCTCCGTTCCCTCTTTCTACTTACTGCGATACTGATTAACTTCCCTCTCATGGTGGCATTATGGGCCTCCCAGAGGTTAAAAGGGGATGATACACTATACATGTTCGTTTTGAAGAAAAACGATAACTGCTCATCAAGTTATTTCTTGATTTCCGGGATTTGAAGCAGAGATTCATTGAGTTTCCATTGAGCTGATTGCGGGGACATATTGAGGTAGGAGCACCAGATTTCCACTGGGGCATGGTCCGACCAGGTATCAGCGTGGATTCTAGAATAGGCACAATAAGGCAGTAATCTAGAGGATATAAAGACATAATCTATATGGGAATATGACCCATGTGGGGGTGAATAGAAAGTGTAATCATTAACCGATGGATTGAGTTCCCTCCAGGCATCCAAAAGTTGGTGTTCCTTCAAACCTCTGCAAAGGGTCCTCCGGTCCTCTTTTCTACACAGGGTTATGGGCCCTGGTTTGTCACGGGCTGGGTCCATGGCTAGATTGAAGTCATCCCCAGTATAATTCTACCCTTCACTATTTTCTTCAAAGTATTGAAGAACCTAGTGAGAAATTTGGTACGCTTCATTTGGTAGCGTAAACATTGGCAATGGTCAGATCCTGACCATAGAGAGTCCCCATGAGAATTAGATACTGGCCATCTAAGTCTTATTTGGACAGGTCAAACTTAAATGGAATTTTGTTATTTAATAAAATAGAGACCCCTCTTTTTTTTTTTTTTACTGGAGCTGCCGAGTGAAAGACTTGCCTATATATTGTTTGTCAAAGAATGAAGTGGTATTCTCTTTCTTAAAATGGGTCTCCTGAAGGTGCACTACATCACATTTGTGTTTTTTATAATCGTCATGGCCATTCTCCTCTTACATACATTGAACCCATTAACATTGTGTGAGATGATTACTGGTGACATTTATATGGGAAGAGGACAAATATCCAAACCCACCAGGGGGTCACCAAAGAATTATCTGAGTGAAAAATATAAGGGGTTTTGGCCTGTTCGGGAGAGAGTGGTACCCTGAGTGGAGGGAGGGGGGAGAGGGAGGGGAGTAAAATGGAGCTTTTAAGGACAGAACCCTTGGGTAAAATAGGGAGAAGGGACACCAAGGGATGGATAGAGGCACGTACACCTAAGCGCACCAACCTCCCGGGGAAACATTGCAAGATACCAGCCAACCGTGCCAGGGAACAACAAGATAAATGAAACAATATAAAGAAAGATATAACAAAACTTTTTTTTAAGTAAGCATCTCCCCCTTTATTTGTGAAAGCATGTCAGCCCCTCTAACGTCCGACAGATCACCCAAAGCAATGCCTATCCCAGACCGCCTGGCCCACCCCCCCACCAGCGACCTTCTAGGAGATCAAGCCCTACTATTACAGAGGTAAGTCCGGGGATGTTATACCCTGACACCAGGGGGACGGTGAGAGAGAGTAGGGGGCCCCTAGCAATATGCTCACGAGCGCTTGAGCCCGGATGCCCAGCACTGCACAGCCGGTCATGCCATCCTCCCCTGGGACCTGCGGGGGTACCCGCACCATTAAAAGTCAATGGTGGTGGCACCGGCCAGGATCCAAGTCCCCAGCAGTTATACATGTCAGGGCTTTCTATTTATATGGCTGAGGGAGGGAGCGTCTCACAGACCCCCTTCGGCAGAGGAGCATCCTCTATCTCTGCGAGTCTCCTGCTCCTGTGACTTTGGGGGCCACTTGAAAAGATGAAAGGGGGATGGGGATGGAGTCCCCTACAGGGCCGCTGAGCCGAAGTTGTGTTTCGCCAGTTTTCTCGGGGTGTATCCAGGAACCTTCACAGGGGAAATCCCACAAATCGGGTCCCTCCCACGGCCACCCAGAGGCACGCGAGACCTCCATGCGCCAGGCCAAGAGGCCATAGAAATAGTGGCAGGTCAGGGCTTAGAGCAAGCCCCGTCATCTGGGTCGAGGGGGAAGGTGATAAAGGGGAATCGGGGCCAACAGACAAACCTCTATGCCTCAGCAGGTCTCTCCTGAGGCTCCGGCGTTTGGCGGCTGTCCCATGAAAGCCCCACCCTGCTCCACTCCAGTCTCGGGCTGCTCTGGTTCTCACGGGTGTCTTCAGGAGGTTCGGCCATCAGTCCCTGCATGAATGCCATTCCACCCTCTAGCCTCCTCAGACAGTGTGCCATTCCCTCTCTCAACACCACCAGCCAGAATGGGAACACCAAGCAGTAGTGAATCCCCTTATTCCTCAGGACTGAGGTGATGTGCTGCAGGCCATTGCGCCTCACAAGGGTGGCGGGAGAAAGTCTTGAAAGACCTAAAGGTCGATGTTCTCAAATCAAAGGTTGTTTGTACCCCGTACTGCAGCAAAAAATGCCTCTCACTTTAAAATAGTGAAATCTGGAAATCACGTCCCTTTGGGGATCCCCAAGACGAGGTATTGGATGGCGGGCCTGTGGCATCTGTCGAGCAGAAAGGACTCCAAGTGGTCAGGGAGAGTGGCAGTCAGCCATTTTAGAATGAAAGTTTCAGGCTCCAGGACCAACTCCAGAATTCCTCTGAAACGTAAGTTATTCCTCCTCTCCCTATTCTCTGAGTCCTCCTGGCGATCTTCAATATCAGCCACCCGAAACTGTAGATGTCCGGTGTCTTTGGTTAGGGTCTGTTGGTGGAGGATAGCCTCATCCAATTTTGTTTGCAGGCTGTCTGACCTTTCCCCAAAGGAAGAAATATATTTTTTAACCTCTCAGATCTCCTCCTGTAACAGTGCCTTGAGGCTCCAATAGATGTCGATTATGTCTTGTTTAGTTGATTGCCAACCCGTGCCATCCCCCGCTGAGTCATGTCCTGATTCTGCCTCTGCCAGCGGACCAGAGAGCTGGAGCCCAAGCGGCTCCCTATCCTTTCAGAAGTATGAGACTAAATTGCTTGATTTGATTTTTGGGGTTTTTTGAAGTCATCCTCAGTTGATCCCGTTGCGATTAGGGTGAGTTTGTGAAAGCTTTTTTTTTTTTCCCAAACGTTTTTATTAGGCATATTTAGGTTTACATACATTACATTACATATCTGGCCTAATACAATAGTATTTTCCTTGTTCAAATAGTAGAAGGGTCACGGTAGAGTCCCGGAGGGGATGACCCTAGGATCACATCATGATCCGGAGGCCTGGAGAGGGAGAAAAAGTGTGCGGAGGAATAGAGGGGGAAGTGAGGGGGGGGAAGGGAGGGAAGGGAGTTGTCCCTCCCCTCGACCGGCAGGATTCTCCCATCCATATCCCAAGGCTCTTCTGCGTTCACGTTGCTTAGTGAAGAATATATTGGTTTGGGTTATTGGGTTAGCCAGGGCTCCCAAATTTTCTAGAAACTTTCCGTCGAACATTTAAGGAAGGCCGTGAGTTTTTCCACTGTCATGACCTCATTCTTTTCTTCACCATTTGTTTTGTTGGGGGCGTTACCTTCTTCCATGAGGACCCAACTGAGCATCTCGCTGCTGTGAGAATAAAGGAGATTAATTTCCATATTGGGCGATCAATTTCCTCTATTGGTCTGCCCAATAGGAAGGTCAGTGGATCAATGGGAATTGTGAGGTCTGTGACCTCTTTTATTAAATCTTGTATTATGAGCCAAAATTTCTGAATCTCTGGACATAGCCACCAGATATGGGCCATGTCCCCTCTTTGTCCACAGCCTCTCCAGCATAAATCTGAGGCCAGACGGTATATTTGTTTCAGTCTCACTGGGGTAAGATACCAGTAATAAATTATTTTATATATATTTTCCTTCACTGTGGTACATTTGGAAGTTCCTGAGGCCGAGTCCCATATTTCTTCCCAGTTCTCTCTGTCTATAACCATGTTCAATTCCGCTTCCCATTTGAGCATATAATCGTGTGCGGTGGGGTTCGCTGGATTCTCCATTCCAGCGTATATTTGTGTTATTAGACCTTTTTGATGTGCCCCTTCTTGGCACAGCTTCTCAAATTTTGTGAGGGGGGGAATTTCAACGTTGAGGACATTTTTTTGTAAAAAGTGCCGAATTTGGAGAAAATTGAATGTATCTAGCTCAGGTGCGTAGAATTTGGTGCGTAAATCTTGGATACTAAGGAACTTAACATCGCTCAACAGGTCGGTGAACGCTCTAATCCCCAATGATTTGAATAGGTCGAATTGTTTAGTTTCGCATCCTGGGGGGAATTTGGGGTTGTTAAATATTGGAGTGAGCTGTGAGCTGGTGGAGGAGAGCTGGAATTTAGTTTGAGCTTTTAGCCATATTTCCCATGTGTGTCTCATCGCCCCCAGTTCAAATTTAGGCGCCATGTCAGTCCCTCTATCACCACACCAAAGATAAGCTGGCAGAGAAGGCGTTCTGGAGTATTGAGATTCAATTTCTAGCCAACATACATAGTTGGTCTGGGTCCGAGTTCCACATGACCGCCTGTCTTAATTGGGCTGCTTTGTAATATTTTGAGACATCTGGGACTCTCAAGCCTCCTCTCGCTCGTGGCGACAAAAGAACTGATCTTGCTACTCTGGGTTTCTAACCCTGCCAAATAAAGTGAAAATTTTTATTTTGAATATTTTTTAGTTCAGAACCAGGGATATGGACCGGGAGCGTCTGAAAAAAATATAATAATCTGGAGAGCATATTCATTTTAACGATCCATGACATCTGGTTTCCTTCCCATTTATCCAGATCTTTTTTAATTTTCCTAAAGAGGGTTGGGTAGTTATTTTGATAGAGGGAATGGTAGTTCCTTGATACATGTACTCCCAAGTATTTGATGTATGAAGGGCTCCATCTATAATTGAAATTTAGTTTCAGTAGTTGCATCTCTGGTTCTGACAGGTTTAGGTTCAGGGCTTCTGATTTGTCACTATTAATTTTGTAACCTGATATTTTGCCAAATTCCGCTAACTCTTTATAAAGATTGGGAAGGGAAGTCTGAGGTTGCGTTAATGTTAGGATAATATTATCGACAAATAATGAGACTTTATAGTTTTTTTCACCAATTAGTACGCCCTGTATGTTTATATTGTCTCGTATTTTAGACGCTAGAGGTTCAATTGTTAGAGCGAAGAGGAGAGGGGACAACAGGCACCCCTGTCTCGTTCCATTTTTTATTTAAAATTTCTTTGCAGCTCCACCCGGAAGTTTAACCACCGCAGAGGGGCTGCAATATAGTGCTCTGAATCCCTCTAAATATGTATCTTTGAAGCCGAGTTTCTGCATTGTTTTATCAAGGAATAGCCAATCGATTCTATCGAACGCCTTCTCCGCGTTCAAACTTAACAGGACCGCTTTGGTAGCTGTGAGGTGGGCATGATCAACTATGTTTATAATCTTACGGGTATTGTCTGAGGCTTGCCTACCTGAGACAAACCGCTCTTGGTTGTTGTGTATTAATCTAGGTAAAATAGGGTTCAATCTGTTTGCTGGATTTTACTATATAATTTGCGGTCGTTGTTTAATAGGGAGATTGGCCGATAACTCCCACAGAGCAGTGGGTCCTTGCCCTCTTTGTGGATTATGGCGAGGTTAGCTTGGGTCATTGATGGTGGGATAGGATTGCCCTCCATAAATGAGTTAAATAGACATAGCAGATGTCTAGATATTCTGGAAAAACCTTTTATAATAGATATTGGAGAAGCCGTCAGGGCCAGGGGCTTTGGAAAATTGTAATGTCTTTATTGCATCCGCCAGTTCCGTTTGAGTAATTTTTGCATTGAGTATTAGATTTTCCTCCTCTGTCAGCATCGGCAGGAGGCAGTCAGATAAATAGTTTCTGATAGATTCAGAAGCTGGGATCCCCACCCTCCCGTCTTGAACTTTGAGGTTATATAGTTTAGTATAAAATGCGGTGAATTCCTCCGCTATTTTCTTGTCATTATAGATTATCTCACCAGTTTTACTCTTGATCGCCGGGAGGGGGGGGGGGGAATGGGGGGAGTGGTTGGGTGGGGGGGAGGGGGATGGCTGCAAACCATTAACATATTGACAATCCCATATTTACAGAGAGTGTTTGTCTGTTGTTGATTTTCATGGAGACCCAGAAATACCTCTTGGGTATCCCCTCGATATGAACCCGGAGGCCGCCGCGGGCGGATGGGGCATCTAAAAGGCAACAGCCCCAAAATATCAAAGGGAGAAGGGGGGGTAGTACTCCCAGTTGAAGCTTCTCTGCTATGAAACTGGTGATATCACCTCCTCCCACACTCACCTAACCCCCCCCGCGGCAACCTGCTGTTCAGTCGTGTCCTCCATCCGTACCAGGCGAAGGGATCCCTCCATCCGTACCAGGTGAAGGGATCCATAACAAATTTACAAGTGGGGAGCTCCGGGCTGCAACCATCTGTCGGCCCCAACGCAATGGCTCCGTTTGCTCGGAGCTTCAGGTGAACAGGCATCTCTGTGGTTCTCCGGGAAATATGAGGGGCGACTGACCGCCGCGACTTTCTCCAGTGATGGTGGGGCTGCTGGTAGCTCCGTGAAATCGGCAGTCGGGGGGATCCCCAAAGGATACTTAAAGGAGCCAGCATTTTTATGAGAGTCAGATGTTATCCTGGGAGTTCCAAGAGTCGTCTCAGGTTTTCCCTGATAAAATGGTGTGGGCTACTGGCGATGGGAGATCCTTTCTCGTATTCATCTGTTTCTCGTCTGATGCTGTGCTGCGGTTATCCTCCTGGGCCGAGTGGAGCTGCCTTCATCTTCCTCCGTCTGCGCAGATGTTTGCGGGGAGTCAGCCGACCAGGTTAGTGGGGGGGGGGTTAATCCTAAGGCTCGCACATATGGGGCCATATCTTTGGGGCTTCATATTGTGAGATATTTACCTCCATAGCTCGCAGTCAGCTTGAATGGAAAGCCCCAGCGGTATTTAATTTCATTCTCGCGTAAGAAGGAGGTTAAAGGCTTCATTTCTGTTCTGCGATTCACCGTTATTCTTGAGAGATCGTTGAAGATCTGGAGTTGTTCGTTTTGAAAAGTTAGGGAGTCCTTTCCTTGGCAGGCCACAATTATTTTTTCTTTTCTAACTATGACATCCCGCCTGCGGTTGGGATCTTCTGAACGGGGGCCTAAAGCCCTGTGGGCCCTATCCATTTCCAGGTCCCTGGTCTCAATCGGACCGCAGATTTAATTGAATAGCTCAGCCAAGTAAGATCGGAGGTTACCAGGGAGAACCGCCTCTGGGATATTACGAATGCGCAGGTTCTGGCATTGATTCGGTTCTCCTGGTCCTCCAATCCGTCTTTTAAATGAGAGATTTCTTCTCCTAGTCTCCAGATTTCTTCGTCAGCCTCAGACTGGTGTTGTAGGGACTCCTCGTCTGCCCTCCAGGCTTGTCGTTCTTTCTGTGAGGCTTATATTTCCTGCTTGAGATCAGGGACCGCGAGTCCTTAATATCCGCGAGTAAGTCCCAAACCGCCTGGAACTCAAATCATCATGTAGTTCCAGCCACGACCGCTACGTTCGATTTATAGAACTTGGCCTCATAAAGTCGGGACTTAGAAAATAATTCAGCTCAAAATCCTGGAAGCCGGCTCGCGTCTATTTCTCACAGAGCATTTTTTGATCAGTTAAAATCTACCAGAAAAGGGGAAGGGGAAACACAAAATGGATGTGCCCCCAAAAGAATTCACTTAAATGCACACCACCCAAGTGTAAAAATTAACTTTTAATAAATACTTAAACATATATTACCAAAGTAACGTGTGATGTGGATTAAAAATGTATTAAATCATAGCTATCAAGCAACCGTGTCATTAGTTATTCTTACTATCCCAGTACCAATTGATATGATGGGATGTTAAAGACAGGGACTGCTATGAGTAGGGTATTAACCCCTCTGGGGCAACGATGAGACCAAATGTAGAGTTGTATATAAATATATTCAGGTAGGTGGCCACAGGATTGAATATCCTATTACTGCTAAATATAGCTCCCCTGCACATTTACATAGAGATTAGTCTAAATAATAACGCTGGCATGTGATGGTATAATAGCTGTATTATAGAACTTCCAAACAGCAGTGCTGGCTTGAATACACAGCAGTGTGATGTGAAGACGCCTCACATAAGGTGAAGGATAGCAGGCACACTGACCATGAATTGATTAGTAAATAGTTAACTCATATGGTCTTCACAGTTACACCCAGGATACTGCAAACACTACATTAAAAACAGCTCCAAGTAGGAGACTGACAACATTGCGTGTCCAACGCGCGTTTCCCTCCAGCAAAGGAGCTTCTTCAGGGGCAAGTATATATGTTTTAAGTATTTATTAAAAGTTAATTTTTACACTTGGGTGGTGTGCATTTAAGTGAATTCTTTTGGGGGCACATCCATTTTGTGTTTCCCCTTCCCCTTTTCTGATTCACTTTCAGTTCACAGTTTGCACCCACCTTTTGATTACCTCACTTATGAATATAAACACTTCATTCAATTAGTATGGTCCTGTGATCACTCCCCACTCTTTGTTGTTTTGTCAGTTAAAATCTACCGCTGCGGTCTTGGCGCTTACAATTTCAGTGCGTGGGAATTTTGTCACCAGCCTATCAGCGTTTTGACGGTACCCTGAAGCTAGGTGGGCACGGTTTTCAATTCTGCAAAGGGGCATGCACCAACCTGGCACCTCTGCCTCTTAGCATATTGATCCCCCTGCCGAGCCAGGCTTCTCAGAGTCTGGGTCCGAGCAAATGGTCGCCTGATAGCCCTCATTCATTTCAGGAAATGGGTACTCAAGGAGCTCCAGTACTCCGCCCGCCCTAGCACCTTGGCATCTCTGTGGCTTTTTCTCTTGGTAGCCAGCTGGTCTCTCAGAACCATGGACTTAGAAATCTCCAGCTCATATACAGTGCCCCAAGCATTACACATTTTAAACATACCCGTTTAATAAAATATACTTGGATACAGTTTCTTACTAAAAATGTCTAAGGAGGGTTTTGGGGGTTATATGAGCTTACTGGGTATTTGTGTGTTTAAAAATGTTTAAGTCCTTCTTTGGGGTCAGGGATAGAATAAGAATTCCTACTTGCTATTCTCACTAGCCATATCCCTGCCACACTGCAAAAACCTGAATTTACATTTTTATACCAAATTAACCTTGCAGCTTTATCCTATAGCTGGAGCACCCTCTGAACCCCTATACCATATTCGTGATGACTTGGGCATGAACTGGGCACCCCCTTCAGACTAGGGACCCCTGAACCGTTCTTGGGATACCTTGATCCCCTATGCCCCTTTTACCTTTCTGGTCTGTTTTGAAGTAGGGACTCCTGGCGGTGAGCTGCAAGAATGTTATCAGGGTAGGATTTTGATCGGAGCATTGTGCTTCAATGTATCTAAGTATCTAAGAATCTTACCTGATTCCCAGGTACACCTTTTGGGTATCCAGTAACTCTGGAACCCCACTACATAGCCACAATCTGTAAAGACTTTCTCTGCAAAAACCCACCCTGAACCTCATAGCCTAGCAATCTGTGCTTGCTGGCACTTCTGCAAAGGCAAAAAAACATAAACATTCTTTATTGTCGTATATTTTACATACAGGCACAGTAGTACATACACGACAGTCAGCTCCAAGAGCTGACACTCTAGGACCCCAAAACATGGATCAGGGGCAATCAAGTGGGCTTGACCTTTAGTAGTGAGTCTGGTTACCCATTCACCATCACTACATCATTATCTAGATAAGTGTGGAATGTTTGAAAAGTAAGGAAGAAGGATCTCACAAAGCTGTGCAGTAATTTCCTAATGTAGAAGTTGATGCAGGATCCATGTAGATCAAGCATGTCAAACTCAAATGCTAACAAGGGTCAAATAAACAAGGTTTAAGTCTAGGTGGGCCGCAAAAAAAAAAAAAACTTAAATTTTCATAGAAACGTAGGTTTATTTCGAAAAGTACTGTGTGTGTGTGTGTGTGTGTGTGTGTGTGTGTGTGTGTGTGTGTGTGTGTGTGTGTGTGTGTGTGTGTGTGTGTGTGTGTGTGTGTGTGTGTGTGTGTGTGTGTGTGTGTGTGTGTGTGTGTGTGTGTGTGTGTGTGTGTGTGTGTACCTCACAAAACGAAAATAAAAACTAAAAAAGCCAGATGTGAATGATTTCTGAACCCATTAACCAGTGTCAGGATGCCCCTCTTGATTTCCAAAGCAGCAATCCCGCCTGGAATCTTACCTGATCCGTAGTACCTCAAGGTACTATACTGGAGGGGAGGTGTTTCCTACCTGTCTTCCGATGTCCCCCGTGAGAAACTTGAGTCAGATCCGGAAGAAAGCAGAATAGGTTATTTCGGTGTAGGTATAGGGCAGTTAAGATAAAAACGAGAGACAGAGAGGCAGAGAGAGAGGCAGAGAGAGAGGCAGAGAGAGAGGCAGAGAGAGAGGCAGAGAGAGAGGCAGAGAGAGAGGCAGAGAGAGAGGCAGAGAGAGGCAGAGAGAGAGAGAGAGAGAGGCAGAGAGAGAGAGGCAGAGAGAGAGGCGCAGAGAGAGAGAGAGAGGCAGAGAGAGAGGCAGAGAGAGGCAGAGAGAGAGGCGCAGAGAGAGGCGCAGAGAGAGAGAGAGGCAGAGAGAGAGGCAGAGAGAGAGGCGCAGAGAGAGAGAGAGAGAGGCAGAGAGAGTGGCAGAGAGAGGCAGAGAGAGAGGTGCAGAGAGAGGCGCAGAGAGAGAGAGAGAGAGGCAGAGAGAGAGGCAGAGAGAGAGGCGCAGAGAGAGGCGCAGAGAGAGGCGCAGAGAGAGAGAGGCGCAGAGAGAGAGGCAGAGAGAGGCAGAGAGAGAGAGAGAGAGAGAGAGGCAGAGAGAGAGGCGGAGAGAGAGGCGCAGAGAGAGGCGCAAGAGAGAGAGAGAGAGAGAGGCAGAGAGAGAGGCAGAGAGAGAGGCAGAGAGAGGCAGAGAGAGGCAGAGAGAGAGGCGCAGAGAGAGGCGCAGAGAGAGAGAGAGGCAGAGAGAGAGGCAGAGAGAGAGGCAGAGAGAGGCGCAGAGAGAGAGAGGCAGACAGAGGCACAGAGAGAGAGCAGAGAGAGGCACAGAGAGAGGTGCAGAGAGAGAGAGAGAGGCAGAGAGAGAGGCAGAGAGAGGCAGAGAGAGAGGAGCAGAGAGAGGCGCAGAGAGAGAGAGAGAGGCAGAGAGAGAGGCAGAGAGAGAGGCGCAGAGAGAGGCGCAGAGAGAGAGAGAGGCGCAGAGAGAGGCAGAGAGAGAGGCGCAGAGAGAAATAGAGAGGTAGAGAGAGGCGCAGAGAGAGGCGCAGAGAGAGGCGCAGAGAGAGGCGCAGAGAGAGGCGCAGAGAGAGGCGCAGGGAGAGAGAGAGAGGCAGAGAGAGAGGCAGAGAGAGGCACAGAGAGAGAGAGAGGCAGAGAGAGAGGCAGAGAGAGGCGCAGAGAGAGAGAGGCAGAGAGAGAGAGAGAGAGGCAGAGAGAGAGAGAGAGAGGCAGAGAGAGAGAGAGAGAGAGAGAGAGGCAGAGAGAGAGAGAGAGAGAGAGCAGAGAGAGAGAGAGAGAGAGAGAGAGAGGCAGAGAGAGAGAGAGAGAGAGAGAGAGAGAGAGAGAGGCAGAGAGAGGCAGAGAGAGGGAGGGAGAGAGAGTCAGAGAGAGAGAGAGAGAGTCAGAGAGAGAGGGAGAGGGAGAGTCAGAGAGAGAGAGAGAGAGAGAGAGAGAGGGAGCGTCAGAGACAGAGAGAGAGAGAGAGAGAGAGAGAGAGGGAGAGTCAGAGACAGAGAGAGAGAGAGGCAGAGAGAGAGGCGGAGAGAGAGGCGCAGAGAGAGAGAGAGGCGCAGAGAGAGAGAGAGAGAGAGGCAGAGAGAGAGGCAGAGAGAGGCAGAGAGAGGCAGAGAGAGAGGTGCAGAGAGAGAGAGAGGCAGAGAGAGAGGCAGAGAGAGGCGCAGAGAGAGAGAGGCAAGAGAGAGGCGCAGAGAGAGGCACAGAGAGAGGCGCAGAGAGAGCGCAGAGAGAGGCGCAGAGAGAGGTGCAGAGAGAGAGAGAGAGGCAGAGAGAGAGGCAGAGAGAGGCAGAGAGAGAGGAGCAGAGAGAGGCGCAGAGAGAGAGAGAGAGGCAGAGAGAGAGGCAGAGAGAGAGGCGCAGAGAGAGGCGCAGAGAGAGAGAGAGGCGCAGAGAGAGAGAGGCAGAAAGAGAGGCGCAGAGAGAGAGAGAGGTAGAGAGAGGCGCAGAGAGAGGCGCAGAGAGAGGCGCAGAGAGAGCGCAGAGAGAGGCGCAGAGAGAGGCGCAGAGAGAGGCGCAGGGAGAGAGAGAGGCAGAGAGAGAGGCAGAGAGAGGCGCAGAGAGAGAGAGAGAGGCAGAGAGAGAGGCAGAGAGAGGCGCAGAGAGAGAGAGAGAGAGGCAGAGAGAGAGAGAGAGAGAGGCAGAGAGAGAGAGAGAGAGGCAGAGAGAGAGAGAGAGAGGCAGAGAGAGAGAGAGAGAGAGGCAGAGAGAGAGAGAGAGAGAGAGAGAGGCAGAGAGAGAGAGAGAGAGAGGCAGAGAGAGAGAGAGAGAGAGAGAGGCATAGAGAGGCAGAGAGAGGGAGGGAGAGAGAGTCAGAGAGAGAGAGAGAGAGAGTCAGAGAGAGAGGGAGAGGGAGAGTCAGAGAGAGAGAGAGAGAGAGAGAGAGAGGGAGCGTCAGAGACAGAGAGAGAGAGAGAGAGAGAGAGAGAGAGAGAGAGAGAGAGAGAGAGAGAGAGAGGGAGAGTCAGAGACAGAGAGAGAGAGAGAGAGAGAGAGAGAGAGAGAGTCAGAGAGTCAGAGAGAGAGAGTCAGAGAGTCAGAGAGAGAGAGAGGGAGAGTCAGAGACAGAGAGAGAAGAGAGAGTCAGAGAGTCAGAGAGAGAGAGTCAGAGAGTCAGAGAGAGAGAGTCAGAGAGTCAGAGAGAGAGAGTCAGAGAGTCAGAGAGAGAGAGTCAGAGAGTCAGAGAGAGAGAGTGAGAGAGAGAGAGAGAGAGAGAGAGAGAGAGACACGGGACACGGGGACACAGGGACAGGGGGACAGGGGGACAGGGGCATGGGCACAGGCACAGGGACACAGGGGCACAGGACACAGGGGCACAGGGGCACAGGGGCACAGGGACACAGGGACACAGGGACACAGGGACAGGGACACAGGGATAGGGACACAGGGACAGGGACACAGGGACAGGGACAGAGGGAAAGGGACAGAGGGACAGGGACAGAGGGACAGGGACAGAGGGACAGGGACAGGGACGCAGGGACGCAGGGACGCAGGGACGCAGGGACGCAGGGACACAGGGACAGGGACACAGGGACAGGGACACAGGGACACAGGGACACAGGGACACAGGGACAAAGGGACAAAGGGACAAAGGGACAGGGGCACAGGGACACAGGGGCACAGGGACACAGGGGCACAGGCACAGGGACACAGGCACAGGGACACAGAGACACAGGGACACAGGCACAGGGACACAGGGGCACAGGGACACAGGGACACAGGGGCACGGGGACACAGGGGCACAAGGGCACAGGGGCACAGGGGCACAGGGGCACAGGGACAGAGGCAGAGGCACAGAGGGACAGAGGCACAGAGGGACAGGGACACAGAGGGACAGGGACACAGAGGGACATGGACAGGGACACAGAGGGACAGGGACAGGAACACAGAGGGACAGGGACAGGGACACAGAGGGACAGGGGCACAGGGTAACAGGGGCACAGAGGGACAGGGACAGGGGCACAGGGACAGGGACAGGGACACAGGGACAGGGACACAGGGGCACAGGGACAGGGGCACAGGGACAGGGGCACAGGGACACAGGGACACAGGGAGACAGGGACACAGGGGGACAGGGGGACAGGGACACAGGGGGACAGGGGCATGGACACAGGCACAGGGACACAGGGACACAGGGACAGGGACACAGGGACAGGGACACAGGGACAGGGACACAGGGACACAGGGACACAGGGACAGGGACAGGGACACAGGGACAGGGACACAGGGACAGGGACACAGGGACAGGGACACAGGGACAGGGACACAGGGACAGGGACACAGGGACACAGGGACAGGGACAGAGGGAAAGGGACAGGGACACAGGGACAGGGACACAGACACAGGGACAGAGGCACAGGGACAAAGGGACAGGGACACAGAGACACGGGACACAGGGACAGGGGCACAGGGACAGGGACACAGGCACAGGGACAGGGGCACAGGGACACAGGGACAAAGGGACAGGGGCACAGGGACACAGGGAAACAGGGGCACAGGGACACAGGGACACAGGGACACAGGGACACAGGCACAGGGCCACAGGGGCACAGGGGCACAGGGACACAGGGGCACAGGGACACAGGGGCACGGGGACAGAGGGGCACAGGGACACAGGCACAGGGGCACAGGGGCACAGGGGCACGGGGACAGGGGCACAGGGACAGGGGCACAGAGGGACAGGGACAGAGGGACAGAGGAACAGGGACAAAGGCACAGGGACAGAGGGACAGGGACAGAGGGACAGGGACAGAGGGACAGGGACACAGGGACACAGGGACGCAGGGATGCAGGGGGACAGGGACACAAGGACAAAGGGACAGGGACACAGGGACAGGGACACAGGGACAGGGACACAGGCACAGGGACACAGGCACACAGGGACAGGAGCACAGGGACACAGGGACAGGGGCACAGGGACACAGAGACACGGGGGCACAGGGGCACAGGGGCACAGGTGCACAGGCACAGGGACAGGGGCACAGGGGCACAGGGACACAGGGACAGGGACACAGGGACAGGGACACAGGGACAAAGGGACACAGGGACACAGGGACACAGGGACACAGGGACACAGGGACACAGGGACACAGGGGCACAGGGACACAGGCACAGGGGCACAGGGGCACGGGGACAGGGGCATAGGGGCAGAGGCACAGAGGGACAGGGACAGAGGGACAGAGGCACAGGGACAGGGACAGAGGCACAGGGACAGGGACAGAGGCACAGGGACAGGGACAGAGGCACAGAGACAGAGGGACAGAGACAGAGGCACATGGGCACAGGGACAGGGGCACAGGGACAGGGGCACAGGGACAGGGGCACAGGGGCACAGGGACACAGGCACTCTCTCCCTCTCCCTGACACTCTCTCTCTCTCCCTCTCCATGACACTCTCTCTCTCAGACACACACACACTCAGACACACACACACACACTCAGACACTCAGACACACACACACACACACACACACACACACACACACACACACACACACACACACACACACACACACACACACACAAACACACACACTCATACACACACACACACACTCAAACACACACACACACACACACACACACATACACACTCAGACACACACACATAGACACACACACACACACACACACACACATACACACACACACACACACACACACACACTCAGATACACTCACACACACTCAGACAGACACACACACACACTCAGATACACTCAAACACACTCAGACAGACACACACACACACACACAGACAAACACACACACACACACAGACACACAGACACACAGACACACAGACACACAGACACACACACACACACACACAAACACACACACATATAGAGATGCACACACAGATCTCCTTCTGCACGTGCAGCTCACACAGAGATTTGACAGGGGGGAGGGGGGCTGCTGTGAAGACATACCCCTGTCCGTGGGATCTCCACTGAACTGCTGAACTCTCTGCACCTCATGGAGGGGGGCGGCCATGATCTCTCTGGTTTACCAGGCTTCAAGGAGAATGCAGTCTCTCCGCCGGGTTTTGACTCCGCCCCCGTGTCCTCCCACACACGGCACGAGTGCAGATTGACTGCACCCGGCCACCGTATGCCTCCAGCCCCTGCAGGACAGATTTTACTTCCGCCGTGCTACTCGCTTCCCCCACACCCACGCTCGCTTCTCCCGCGGCCAAATCTTTTTACCGCGGGCCGCATGTTTGACATGCCTGATGTAGATTAAAGTCCACCTCCTATTTAATGACATGTACACTAAAAAAACTCACTTTAGAAGGGAAAAAGGGAAGGGGAGGGGGGAAAAGAGGGAAAAACGGGGTAAAAAGTCCAGGACAAGGGGGGCAACGCCACGTTTCGGGGTATGAGGACCCCTTCTACAGGCCCATTCCCAGGTAGGCCGTAGTCACCTGGTACTTCCCTATATCCTGCAACAATGTCCCTGGGAGACACAGTGACAAGCTATCACTGAATATCCCAACAGAATGAAGATAGGCTGTGAGGCACAAAATGTCCCCTTCTGGGCCCCTGGTGGGCTGCTGCTGCTCACAGAAGATCCTCTCCGGCGTTATTACATCTCCTTGTCCCTTGCTGACATCGATGTGGCTGCTTTACCCCCTCTGACACCATCCATGTGTAGCTCCTCCCCTAGGATCGGGTGTGCATGCGCAGACATCACTGGACTGTAGCCTGTTCACTGGGGAGCTGTGTCTAACGAGCATTGCCTGCCAGCCGTGACGTCATTGGGTCGCGCCAACTTAAGACACTCAGACAGCGCTACCTACACATTGCTGGGCTTGTGAACAAAGGTGAAGAATAGGTGCGCAACTACAAACAATAAAAACGTGAATTAGTGAATAGTGATATATATATATATATATATATATATATATATATATATAAAATTGGGACCTGGTAAACTCGAAATGAAGCGTCTGCAGCTATGACACAAGGGATGGCTCAAATACCCCCTAATATGAACAGTATACACAAAAAACACAGCGCACAACGCTCATAGTGCATTAAAAATTATATTGTTAACCCATAAATAAGGTAAGTATTAAGCGTTCATTAAAACAGATATAAGCAAGAATGTCAGGGGTTAGTGTTACCCATGCACCAATCGGAACGGCAGTGAAGATGTCTTCAGTGTAAACACACACAGGTCCTCCTGTCACGGTCACTCGATCTCAGACTGTGTCCTGGGTGATTTCCAGCACATTGCTGGGCTGCCTGCACTAGCAGAAGTGTGCTGCCACGACCCGTTTTTGCATTTGGACATTTCCTGCACTAACTGGACTCTAAGTACAGTATGTTCTCTTTCTCTATATATATGGGCATGTACAGTGTTCTCTTTGCATCTATTTTAGTCTTATGTGAGGTCTGTATATCCATTGCTTCCACAGGTTCCCCACAGTGGGTCATTAACTCCTTAGCACCCTGCTTTGCTAGTTAACTCTCCTGTATAGTGTTTGTATATCCTTTTGAGGTTCAGACCCTTGGCCATTCATTTCACCTGTCATTTACATTACTTACTTAGGGATATTTGTTCTGATTTTTGTGCCTCAAAGCCTATCTTCTGTCCTTCCCATTCTGTTGGGATATTCAGTGATAGCTTGTCACGGTGTCTCCCAGGGACATTGTTGCAGGGTATAGGGAAGTACTAGGTGGCTACGGTCTACCTGGGAACGGGCCTGTAGAAGGGGTCCTCATACCCCGAAACGGGGCGTTGCCCCCCTTGCCCTGGACTTTTTACCCCCTGTTTTTCCCTCTTTTCCCCCCTCCCCTCTCCCTTTTCCCTTCCCTGTCCTTGTATCTGCCCCAGCACATATTGCTTTCTTTTGGTCTGCGACCAGTTTGTGCATCATTCGTGTACCATTAAATGCTTTTTTGACTGATCCATCACTTTTTGCTCTTTTCGTTTGAGTGCTGGGAACATTTGTGGTTCATTGATTAATTTGGGAGGAAATAGGGTCCTCCCTGTTCCCGTTTTGCACCGATTATTTCTCACTACACATAGTTTGTGTGCTGTCTAATATTTTTTGTTAACTAACCGATAACATTTCAGATAAATAAACTATCTATGAAAGGGGGAAGTAAATCAGTTGAGAGAGAGAGGGATAACAGTAGAGATGGGCAAATGTGTAAAACTTTGGTACAACAGAGTCTGATGTGCTATACTGTATCTATCCCCTCAAACACG
Organism: Ascaphus truei; assembly: GCF_040206685.1. Taxonomy (NCBI): domain Eukaryota; kingdom Metazoa; phylum Chordata; class Amphibia; order Anura; family Ascaphidae; genus Ascaphus; species Ascaphus truei. The sequence goes on along the minus strand of NC_134486.1, from coordinate 279,176,668 downwards.
TGGCGAGACAACGATATACAAAAAACTGGGCACACCTGAGATATATGCCATTAGCTTATACGGTTAGCATATTTCCCAGGGCTCTCTCTACTTTAAAAATATTCACTTTGAAATATAAACAGTTTAAGTGCAGTGCAACCCATGCAATTCTTCACCAAACTAAGTTCAAATGTGTGCTGTGACCTTTAGACAAAGTGGGAACTGAGATGTTTGGAATACTCTCAAGCTCTCTTCTGTGGACTAATTCAATACAAATAGGGCAATACAGTATGTACCACGTATATTGTGCTTGAATAAGCCATAAGGTGAATTATGTATTTGCACCAATTAGTAAATTTAGCTCATAGTGTCTGTGTAATTCAAGCTCCTCCTTCAACTGAACAAATACAAACATGTATTTTCAGTACATAGACAATAGTTACAACTCAATTTGCCAGGCCTACTTTTTGTGTGTATATTGGTGGAAGACATGACATATTTTTAGGTTATGTATACAACTTTTTAACACAGAATGAACTGTTTCATGCTAATACACAAGCAAAATCTTATAAATAGGAGAACACAAAAGTACAATTCCAGTTTAATCACTTACACTACATTGATATTTATGAACGTTGCCTCAAGTACTTACAGTACTTTACTTGGTAATTGTGTTCAGAACATAGTACATTGGGTGTAGTTTATTAGTATACCATTTATGAATCAGTTGTTTTAGTGATGCAGTCCTCTTTGTCCCTGTATGTGTTGCACATTTTCATATGATCTTGCAGAAATGTCGTGTATTTAAACTAAAAGATACACAAAAATGGTCTAAAGTGTATAATTTGTCAGTTTAACATTGCATAACTCCTATTGTATTTACTTACAGTGATACTTAAACTGCACTTGAAACAACAGTACTGTTCTTACCATGAGAAATAATCTCCATTTTTATTAGATTTCATGTCACAGTAACCCTGTACATTACATTTGTTATAAATTCATCAAACAATTACATGAAGTATGAGTTGTTCCTGATTTCACTTATTTTCTTTTCTGGTACAAACATTAAAGTACTGCCGTTTTCACATGACAGACTAATTATTAATGTTTTCTTATTTTTCAATGTAGATATTTTCTGTATAAGGCTTTATACAATGAAAATGTTTTTTAAGTGCCCATGGAGAGAAATACAGAAAACATTTCAAAGCTATATCAATTCACATTATGCAGCGTGTAGTCCTTGTCAAGGTAAGCCATGGGAGAGCTGCAGCCTCCCATGTAGCATTGTCCTTGGAGATAAAACTCATGTTCAGATACAACCTTCAAATATTATGAGCAGTTGTAACAGATAGAGTTGTGCAAATGTCTTCAAATGTGTTTCAGAAAATGTTCTGTGATTTTCTCCACAATGTGGGGTATTTTGGGAATTGTTTTGTGAAAGTTCACATTGTTCGGCAATAAAGAAGTGTGAAACTGTCCAAAATGCATTCGCGAAATTTGAAGCGGGTTTTTTTTTTACCACTGATTTATTCCCCTGCCAAACGTTTCCCCAAGGGCCAATAATATCAACAAATTAATAAGCTTTCAGCAAAATATTGTTCATGGGACTTATATATAGTCATTCTCAATATTAACCAAATTTTGTAATACTAGAGAGTTTTGCAAATTAATCAAATTATTTTAGAGAATTTTGTCAATTAACATACTAAATGAAATTGCAATGCCTATTGACTTAATGCTTGGTGAATCGCTTGCTAACTCAACCATGGCTTTTCTCGCAAACTCAAAAAAGGGCGGATTTGACATGGTTTGCCACCTCGTGCAAACAATTTTAACAACTCTACTTGGAAATGTGCGGAAGTGCTATATTCTGCATACACACTTTCTTATCTATAGTGACTTTCACAAACGGCACACCTGTGAACATGTGACTTGTTAATACACACAGCTACTTAGTTGACCCTCTTTTCTCCTGTGTAGGGTCCCTCAAATGAGTAATATCTCCCCTCCATCCATCACAAATATAACCTTAAGTCGCTGACGCCACCAAAGATAAAGAAACGTTTTAATTGGGGTCATTGGTCCCTGTTTACTAAGAAAAACATATCAATAGCACACAAAAACACAAACAAAACATATATTTTTGAACTGTAACTTGTAACCCATTTTGGGTTCACGAATAAAAAACTTCCAATCTTATGCACAAAAGTTTAGAAAAAAAATAATATTAATATTTTTAGGAAATCAAAATTCTACTCCCAAAGTTTTACATAATAAAAAGAGGCCACCAACAATGCAGGTGCTCTTCTTTCTTTTCGTATAAAACTATTAAGATTTTTTTTTATATTAAATTGAGTTCTAGATAAAACATATGCTAGAATATCACATATGCATACTAAAAGTGTATAAATACACAGATACCCAACAAGATACCCAACAACCTATGCTAAATTATACAACAGATACATTATCCTATATCTATACTTACTTATTGATCCAGAGAAAGGCAAACAAAAACCCCCAGAGTCATATCATCCAATGATATCTCATAAGGGGAAAAATAAATTCCTTCCTGACTCCAAGAATTGGCAATCGGATTAAGCCCTGGATCAACGCCCCTCCCAAGGTTACTTATTTGGTATATCCCTGTATACCTTTACTTTCTAAAAAGATATCCAACCTTTTTTTGAACAAATGTATTGTATCTGCCATCACAGTCTCCATGGGTAATGAATTCCACATTTAAACTGCCCTTACTGTAAAGAACCCTTTCATTTGTTGCTGGTGAAATCTCCTTTCCTCCAACCTTAGGCTGCGGTCCCAGAAATGTCTGTGACACGCGTGCCCGGCGGGGGGGGCGGCGCGTGTCACAGCGCTAACCGCGATCTGCGGTCTGTGAGGAGAGGAGAATCTTGCGACGGGAGTGGGCGTGGTTGGGGATTTGCAGGGGCATGGCCATTACATCACGCGGCTGGTTCGCCCTCATTGGGTGAACCGCTGGTGGGGGCGTGGCCACGCCTCCATCACTAGGAGTAAACTCAATTTTATTGAGTTGTGAAAAATCCTGCCGCACGGCGCGGCTGCACCTTCTGTGTGACGGTGCGTAGTGGGCCCAGCCCCATTGAGTGGCGGTGCTTACACGCACAGTGCACGCCGTGCGCACAGGCTGTACTGGGACAGCAGCCTTAAGGGATGGCCCATAGTCCTTTGTACTGCCCGTGGGATGAATAGTTCTTTTGGAAGCCCCTTGTATTGTCCCCGAATATAATAATATAATAATAATTGATTGGCTTGTTGTTTTATTTAGTTAATTGCTTGGTTGGCTAAGGCTGCGCTTATAATGACAGCGATGTGACGTCGCATCAAAACAATTGCATTGAATCTGTAGCATGCGCTTATAGTAGGCGCGACGGCGACGGAGCGACGTGAATCGCTGTAGTCAGTAGAATTTGATTTTTACAGCGATGGTCTCACCATGTGTCTCACCATGTGGCTGTAAACCAATCGGATAGCTTCTGATGCACGGAAAGGGGGGATATGTGTGTGTGTTTGTGATTGTGTGGGATTGTATGAGTGGGATTGTTTGTGTGATTCTGTGATTGTGTGTGTGTGTGTGTGTGTGTGTGTGTGTGTGTGTGTGTGTGTGTGTGTGTGTGTGTGTGTGTGTGTGTGTGTGTGTGTGTGTGTGTGTGTGTGTGTGTGTGTGTGTGTGTGTGTGTTTGTGTGATTGTGTGTGTGTGAGATTTGTGTGCAGGGCCGCCAACAGGTGGGGGACTGCCGGTGTTTGCATTCTGGGCCCAGTGGGTCAGGAGGCCCGGCCGCCTGGGCACCCTGCGCAACCGGGCCAGTTCATTTAAAAAAAAAAAAAAGCTGCACCCGGTGCCTGGTTTCTATGACGGCAGCGCCGGAAGTCAGCTGGGCTAAGCTTCCGGCACGCCGGTGTAAGAGGGAGGCCCAGTGCGTGCGACTAGCCAGCGTGGGACAGACAGTTGCCTGCAGCGGGGCAGGGCCGGTGATAACTGCTGTGACCTGCCACCAGGCCCCCCGCAGTCCCGCCAGATGCCAGACCACTGCCAGCCACCAGCCCCCCCACTGTGAGCCACCACCTCCCCCTTGCCCCCCGCAGCACCGCCAGCTGCCAGGCCCCTGCCACCGCCCCCCTCCCTCCGCAGCACTGCCAGCCGCCGGGCCACCGCCAGCCACCGCCCCCCACAGCAGTGGCAGCAACCGCAGTCACAGCGTCCCGCAGCACCACCCCCCTGCAGCTACCGTACGCCCCCCACTGCAGCAATTGGCACACCAACCCCCCCCCCCCTCCCTGCAGCCACCGGAACACCGCACACACCCCTGCAGCCACCGGCCTGACCTGAGATCATCCCCAATGTAAGTCTGATTTTTATATGTATTTGGGTGTATTTTATATATGTATTGGGGGTTCTGGGGTATTTTTTCGATGTATTGGGGGGGTTGGGGCCCTGCTCCTTTCATTTGTCCTGGGCCCCATGATTTCTGTTGGTGGCCCTGATTGTGTGTGTGTGTGTGTGTGTGTGTGTGTGTGTGTGTGTGTGTGTGTGTGTGTGTGTGTGTGTGTGTGTGTGTGTGTGTGTGTGTGTGTGTGTGTGTGTGTGTGTGTGTGTGTGTGTGTGTGTGTGTGTGTGTGTGTGTGTGTGTGTGTGTGTGTGTGTGTATCTGTCAAGTTAAACACACTACTGTATATGAACAACTTTAAAATAGTAAATGCAACCGTAATTTAAAGTAAAAGTAGAGTAGAGTAGAGTAAATTCAGCATACAAACATTAATTATATCTCCTCTCCGTTTCAGCCTTCCCCCTTGCTGTTGTCCCCATCCCTCTGCCTTCCGTCACTCCCCTTGTAGCAAGAGACGTCTTTCAAACTCAAATTACAACTTTCGCTTGAGCTACGGAGAGACGCCATCCGTAGCCGTAGCTGTAGCCGTAGCCGGCACTATAAGCGCAGCCTATTGCTTTAAATTTTTGTTTATGGGTGTTTAGGTAATTGTTGTATCTGTCTAAATATTATGTATTTTTGACATTCATGCTTTTCTACTGTATGAGAGTGACCATTGACTGCAATAGTAGCTTATCATGCCCATGTTATATGGGTATGATGTACTACTATGCCACTCAATGAGTTCAGGGTGGGAATAGTGAGTCCGGGGTAGGTGTTTAGGCCTCCGGGGTAGGTGTTTAGGCCTCCTGGGTTATTAACCGCTAAGGTGATTAAGGGTTTAGGGGCCTGTAACAGGAGATTTATCCCTGTTCAGGAAATGTGCCTCTAATCCAGCAGTGTGGTGGTTAACTGCTGGTAGTCAATTAACCAACACCACCTGACTGATTAGGTTTGTTAGAAAAGCCTGCCTTTGAGACAGGAAGTGACATTGTTCCTGAGTCTCACAAGTTGTGGGACTGACCATAGGGACAGACGTCTTGAGCCTACCAGTAGAGGCTGCCAGCAAGACACAGGGGAAAGTACTTCTAAACCTGGATCCTGACATTGCCTTATCGCCTAAAGGTGTGGACACCAGAAGAACAAAGAAGCCTTCCCCTACAAGAAACAGATAAGACTTTCCTTTCTAAGACTTTTTGTATATCTGCACATATCAAGATATATGTTTGGGGCTGGGAGACATGCTAATCTAAACGGAGTTGTGGACTGCATAGGTTTCACTAGAAATACTCCCAAGTGGAACAGAAGCTTTGTTTGACCCCTTATTTGCATATGTTTGGATGATTTTCTTGTGTTGAAGACACAGGCGCAATAAAAGCCTTATGTAATTTCACCTTTGCACACCTCTGCACATGTCCTCTTACAGGGCCATTAAATTGTATTTTTTTTTATATATGCATCAGAGGACATGGCCCTGTAGTATGCTGATGAGGATTCCCTTCATTTTGGTAGGAGTAAGTAGAACGTTTTTAATTTATTTTATGTATGTGGGTTGGCTAATGTTGTGTTTAATAATGGGCAAATAATCTATTATCCATATCTGGATAATAGTTATTTTGCACATTACTGTACTACACTGGCGACACACTTTATTCGAGCTCGGCTAGTCCCACGAATTCGGGTATACCCGGGTGTATTGAGGTTTGTTACTGTTTTCTGCCCGAGTGCATTGGGTTATTTTCCAGGCAGGGATTGAAGCATTTTATTCCCGCTGGCTGCAATACTGCACAGTATATATATATATACTGCATTACAATTCATGAATTTATGCCATCTGGTAGACACGCGAAGCATTGCAGCCTATTAAATCCTAATCATTATCATTTAACAGATCAGCTGCCCGTCAGCCAGGCATGAACCCAGGCTGGGAAGGCAAACGCAACGGGGCTTGTCAGAGGTGAGGAGCGGCGCATTCCAGGTGTCTGCCAGGTACATACTGGGTATTTGCTCGAATAAAGTGTGTCGGTGCAGTATATGTGTTTGGTGGGGGGGAAGACGTGTACTTATTGAAATGAAGGAAATGTTTTTGTTTTTTAACACAGGAATGGTACAGCAGACCAACGGGGAACCACTGGGACCACCCGAGGACCACCGGACGCCCACAGGTAACACCTGACGTCCCCCGGACACCCACAGGGACCACCCGTGGACCCCGTTTGGGCCCATGGATACCCGCAGGACCACCTGGAGTCCAACGGAGCCTAGCGGGGACCAACTGAGGGCCCCAGACACAGTAGGGAACCCCCTGGTGTGCCCTGTGGGCATGCAGATACCCGTAGGGACCACCTGTGGACCCCTGCCGGCCTGTGGTATTAATCCTGTGTCTAAAAAAATAAATAATGGTTTTATGTGGGGCACAGGGGGTGAGTGGGTTGTTTATTGTTGTTTATTAAATATTGTAATGGTTTATTGGGGGTCTAGGAGTGGGCAAGTAGGACTGTTGTATGTATTATTTTGTATTGCGGGAAGCGGCGGTGGGTGAAGGGGGTAACAGCCCCAAGGATGGGTGTTTAGGCCTACCGGGTGGGTAGCGGGAGGGGTTAACCCCTTCATTACCTTACCGGTATTAACTACTAAGGTAATGAAGGGGTTAAGTCCACCCGCAAGGCCTAAACACACACCCAGGGCCAGATACCACCTTCACCCAACCCCCACTACCCACAATGAGCATGGCACTGGTGGTTAACCCCTTCATTGTCATAGCGATTAGCCGCTAAGGTAATGAAGTTGTCTGTAAATGCATTTTTCATGCATCTGATTCATGCCGGGGGTCTCCGGTGGTGATATTAATGGATATCAGCTCTGGAGTCTCCCGGCATCAATTTGATGCAGGAAAAAAAAAAATTCTAAGTGCCATCTCGTTTTTTCTAAGTGCCGTTTATTGGCAGCTTCTCACCACCTTCTTGGCTACTTTTTGTGGCGGGACGATTTTGAGAGTAAGGGGGCTATGCACTAAGCTGAATGGCTTTGCGTTCTGATTGGCAAAAAAGCAGGTTCGTTAAAAAGTGAAGCCGGGGACGCGATTCACTAAGGCCTTGCGCCAATTTTTTTACGTACCTGCTCAAAATAGGTCAAAACACCCACAGCGTACGTGATGCTTTTTTCCCCCCTGCTAGCGTTCTTAACCTTTACGTACGCTAGCTGATAGAAAAAAAAGCTGCATGTAACATTTGCATGGAGATTTGCAATCTCTTTGCAAGTCTGTTACAGGCGAACGTACACTAAATAAATACATTTGATTAATAGTGTACATGAGCAGGGGGTCTACGGAGCTGAACTGCATTATTTTCAGCTCTGGGGGACCCCTACTTCATGAGGAACAGGCCCCGTTTAGTGCTGCCGGTATCCACTGTAATTTTAAAGCTTCCGCGTCACGTGACCGGGAAATGTACATTCAGCAGGGGATACCGGCACCCCATAAAGGGGCCTGACTCCTGAAGAAGGGGGTCCCCGGACCTGAAACAAATGCTGTTCAGCTCCGAGGACCTCATGCTCATTGACAGTATTATAAAAGCAAACGTAATCATGAATTTTTATATTTGATCATTTACACGCTAAGGCAATTATGGTCCCCTGAGGTTCATGTATGTCCCCTTATTTTTCTGGGGTATCTGTGGGAGAGACCATGGAAGGAGTGAATCCAATGTAATATAATATTATTGTCAATTACTGTGTGTGTCATTATTTTTGGGTTGGAACATGGTAGTGTAGTGGTTAAATTCTGAAATGCTGACGTCATCAATTTAGGCAATCACATGAAAACAATAGTAATCACACTTGCAGCCAACTATTTGGGAGGGATACCTATATAAAGCGTCCATTTTGTTCAGTCAGTGTGGGTGTTGTTGTGAGGAGAGATAGAGTGGAGTTTGTGGTAGTAGTTGGAGAGAGTTGGTGATTTGTTGGTGAATATTGAGTGAGTTGTCTTGTGTTATTATATTTTGTTTATCTACTTTTTTGTATTGATAGTGTGATTGATCACAATATGCCAGAACACAGTTCTGTAAGAAGGTAAGATCTAGTTAACGATATACGTGCCAATATTTTGAACCGTGCTGTGCAATGGCGGGTGAAATCAGAGATATTCGTGCGCAGCCCTTAAATGTCAGTCGACTATGTGTACGCCCCTTTGTGAAACTACAATAATTTTAAACATAAAGAAATAGTTATATATGCAGAAATGCAGTACATATCTTCTTAATTTGTGTAGTTTGCATATGGCTGCTGTGACAGGGTGAAGTCAACCCCTATCAGTTATGCCTGGGAAACATATGTCTGAGTGCTTCATCCAGCACTCATAAGGGTTAACTCAGGTGGAAGCTAGCTAATCATGATGTACACTGGCGACACACTTTATTGAAGTGTGGCCAGTTCCGCAAGCCGGGAGATTTCCCGGGTTGCAAGTGGCAGCCCCTCGGCGTGCCGCGCGTCTCCGATGCGCGGTCACGCGTCATCGGGTGCCTGCGCCCCCTGCACGCGCGTCCAGGGCTCCCCGAGGGAGCCCTGGTGTCCCGCGATGTGGGGGACGGCGGCAGGGGGTTCCAGGGGACCCGGCGGACCCGGCAGCGGTAGGGAGAGTGCCCCGATTGGAGGGCGCTCTTCCGCTGCTTTGGCGCGCGCCCGGCACCCTCCGGCGTGCGCCAGGATACTGCTGCGGCCGAGAACGGGCAAATGCTCAAATAAACTCGGCCGCAGCAGTAAGCTGACACCTGAGAGCCAGCAAGGTAGATAAGGATCTTGTTACCAGAAGTAGCTGCATGTCTCAGATGAGAGCACATGGATAGATGTGCTGCTAGCCAGAAGGATACAGCACACTACTTACTGCAGCCAAAGTAAGATTTCTTTCATTTGTTTGCATGACTGCTTAAAAAGACTCTTACAGTTTGGGTATGGTTTAGCCAGCCAGCCTGCTAGCTAGGACTGCTGTGTTAGTCAGTTTTCTCCCAACGTGGAGCAGGATTTATTTGCTTAAAGGGACAGTGTACCCACATGTTATGTTGCTGTGGAGAAATAAAGCCACTGAACGTTTTCATTTATCCTGAAACTACACGTGTGGACTGTTCCCTGACCTCGGCTACAGGCCGTCCTGCCACAGCTGCATAATAATGTTATGTGCCTGTTGAATCTTGGTTAGTCTGTTATAGAAATGGCAGGCAAAGCAGCAGTTTACATGGCATTATGTCACATTATGCAGACTAGTTAATGTTGTTTATCATTCTGTATTGAACATGTTTATGGTGATAGCATGTGAACAAACGAAACCTTAGGTAATACAGACAGTCCTTGGTTATCCGACACAATGCGTAACTCCAAATGGCGTTGTAAAGCTAAACGTCTTAAAAGCGAAACATGCTTTCTCATAGGAACACTGTTAAAAGTAAAGTTTCTGTTCCAGATTTTTTTTTTTTTTATATACTCCTAATATTGTACTCGGACAATAAGATATGCAACACATACACATTATATACTGTGTGTGTGTGTGTGTGTGTGTGTGTGTGTGTGTGTGTGTGTGTGTGTGTGTGTGTGTGTGTGTGTGTGTGTGTGTGTGTGTGTGTGTGTGTGTGTGTGTGTGTGTGTGTGTGTGTGTGTTCCTGAACCCCATAACTAGTGCCTGGATGCCCCCGCATCACAATATCTAAAGCAGCAATCCCGCCTGGGATCTTACCTGATCCGCAGTCCCTCAATGTCCAGGTAGCCTCATTCCCGCAATGTTATACATTGGAGGGGATGTGTTCCCTACCTGTCTTCTGGTTTAGGGGGGATTCCGATGTCTTCCGTGTGAAGCTTGAGTCAGAGCTTGAATAAAGCAGTGTAGGTTATTTCGGTGTAGTATAGGGCAGTTAAGATATATAGGGTAAATAAGAGATCCAGAGTGTGTGAGAGAGAGTGTGGGTGAGAGACAGAGAGAGAGACACACACACACACACACAGACATACAGAGAGAGAGAGACACAGAGAGAGAGAGAGAGACACAGAGAGAGAGAGACAGAGACAGAGAGAGAGAGAGAGAGACAGAGAGAGAGAGAGAGAGACACAGAGAGAGAGAGACACAGAGAGAGAGAGAGAGAGAGACACAGAGAGAGAGAGAGATGAGAGAGAGATGAGAGAGAGAGAGATGAGAGAGAGAGAGATATGAGAGAGAGAGAGATATGAGAGAGAGAGAGATATGAGAGAGAGAGATATGAGAGAGAGAGATATGAGAGAGAGAGAGATATGAGAGAGAGAGAGCGAAAGAGAGACATACAGAGAAAGAGACACACACAGAGAAAGAGAGAGACACACAGAGAAAGAGAAAGACACACAGAGAAAGAGAAAGACACACAGAGAAAGAGAGAGACAAACAAAGAAAGAGAGAGACAGAGAGAAAGAGAGAGACACACAGAGAAAGAGAGACATAGAGAGAAAGAGAGACACAGAGAGAAAGAGAGAGACACAGAGAGAAAGAGAGAGACACAGAGAGAAAGAGAGAGACACAGAGAGAAAGAGAGAGACACAGAGAGAAAGAGAGAGACACAGAGAGAAAGAGAGAGACACAGAGAGAAAGAGAGAGACACAGAGAGAAAGAGAGAGACACAGAGAGAATGAGAGAGACACAGAGAGAATGAGAGAGACACAGAGAGAATGAGAGAGACACAGAGAGGGTGAGGACGACAGGAAAAGGGTGAGGGTGACAGGAAAAGGGTGAGGGTGACAGGAAAAGGGTGAGGGCGACAGGTGAGAGCCACAGGGAGAGGGCGACAGGGAGAGGGCGACAGGGAGAGGATGACAGGGAGAGGGTGACACACTCACAGACACACAAACACACACCCACACAAACACAGACACACACACTCACCCACACTCACCCACACTCACCCACACTCACAGACACACACACCCACTCACAGATACACAAACACACACACACACACACAGGCACATACACACACACACACACACACACACACACACACAGACACACACACCTACTCACAGACACACACCCATTCACACAGACACACACACCTACTCTCACAGACTCAGACACACACTCAGATACACACTCACTGTGTAAATAAAAAGACTTCCAAGTAGGAGTCTTACAACATCACTACGTGCCCTACGCACGTTTCCCTCCAGCTGAGGGATGTCCCTGAGGAAGCTCCATAGCTGGAGGGAAACGTGCGTAGGGCACGTAGTGATGTTGTAAGACTCCTACTTGGAAGTCTTTTTATTTAAAAGTGACGAATCTACAGCTGACCAACAGTTACACTTTCATAGTTTGAGTGTGGGTTTCACTAACTGGAACTTATTTGCTGTTCCTGTCTATATATGTGTGGTGCCTAAGGCTCATAACATCTGCGGTGATTTCTGTGTGACTCTGGTGCAGTGTTGGGTCAGGATATTAGGCTTTGCCAGATTAACCTGCTCTCCTAGGGAGTTCTACCTTTTCTGCTACATACACCTCTAGTCTCTGTCTGGATCACACTATATCTATGACAATCACTATGTGTATTTGACCTAGTATTACCACCTTATTAGGAGCAGTAGTCTGTTATTAGGACTTTTCCATACCTTACTCTCTATCTAGTGAGCTCCCCACATATGATTGTAACTTCGTGCACCTATCTGGTATTATCAATATATGGGATTTATAGGTGCAAACTAAGCTTTGGTCCTAGGTGGTCTACCTATTCCACGGCTGTATCTGCCTTATATCTCCTAGATTATTAGCATTATTTGCTATTCAGTGGCTTATATCTAGAGTAGATGGAAGACAGTCGTCATATTTAATTTAATCTACTTTTAATCTTGGTTACACCTACATTATCGGTAATATATGTTTTATGTAACTGTGTAATGTCAATAAAGGTTATATTTTAATGTATGTGGTGTGCATCTAAGTGAATTCTATTCTGAGTGCACTGCCTAGTGTGCTCGTCACCCTCCTCCACATGCTGCTCCACATGCCAGGGGATCGGGCAGGAGTTGCGGGAGGATCGGGGGACCAGCAGGAGGATCGGGGGCCAGCTGGGGGTTGGGGGGCCAGCGGGAGGATGATAATGTGAATGCATGTATCCAAAGACCGACCAACTGAGAGCTTTTCCATAATGGCCACATGCCAAACACATCACATGGCCACTCATGCTATGATACCTCAAACTGAACATGCACACTTTTATATATCGTAGCTAATCATAGATTATATAATTTTCTTCAAAGAATAAAAATAGATGTTAGGGTATTTGAGACTAAGTTGAAATGTGTGTAAACGTTACAATAAACTTTGACATTACATCTTGTGTTAGTGCTCCATTTTTAACAATGTGACGCAGATTACACTGACATCACTCAAATAATACAATATTTTTTTTTAAATATGTTGCCTGAAGAAACACACATGTACTTCTACTGAAAAGAATGTATTGTTAAAAGTTATACATGAATAATTGTACGAAACATTAACATGAAAGATTAATATTGAAATGTGTGGATTTAAAAGAAACATATTAATTATGATAGGGATACATGCCAGGTTAATGATAGAAGAGATCAACATTTCATCTGCTTATACTCATGCAGACACTCAAATTATGTATGTAGTTATACTTACATACATGACAATAATAATATTAAGTAAGGAATGTGAAGCATAACAATTGTCTAAATCTTTAATAACACCATTAATTATTTCTAAGTTGATCATGATGTTGAAAGTATGACCCCCAAAAAAATATAATCATTTACAGTAGTTCCGTTGTAAGATAACACTATGCAGAGTACTCAATACAGCATTATTTCTTCACTTCATACACAATATTCTGCATTTAACGATGCACACATTGCATAGTTGGTTTGAAACATGATTAATACAAGAATAAAGGTGTTAAAAATTAACATACCCGAGCCAGACAAAGTTCTGATCATTCAATACAAAATGTGCAGTTCTTTGGAGAGAGCAGCATCCTAAGATTACATATACACAGTGCAATGTTACACACATAACGAGATGATTACAGATTAGATTATATGTATTTGAAAAATTTACATGTGACAAAATTCGCTATTAACGTCCTGCGAGTCTCCACCCCACTGGCTGTATGGTCCCTAACCCCTGCAGGAGGCACGAGAGGATCCTCCTCTAAATCATCACCAATGTTGCCTTGAAGATTGTGACGTGGGGCAATGTTTTGCAGAATGCAACAACAAATCACTATGTCACCAACCTTCACTGGCGAATACTGGAGCGCACCATCAGATCTGTCAAGACACCTAAAATGACTTTTCAACACTCCAAATGTCCTCTCGATCACTGAGCGTGTGGATATGTGTGCGGCATTATATTGTTCATCTGCAGGGGTTTGAGTATTACCAAGTGGGGTCAGAAGCCAAGGTCGGCTTCCATATCCTGAGTCGCCTATAAGACAGTCAAATGGCATAAAGGTTAAAATATGTAACTAGATTCAGAACATTGTGTATTGCCATTTCATAATACATGACAGTGAATAATATACAACACATGCCCTAACAATGAAATCCTCCTTATCTAAGATGACGATGCATGACATGGATTAGATAAAGAAGTTCACAAAAGTTAAGTCTTTGTGGTTACTTACAATATTAGCAACACACAATGAAACATAAAAATGTATATTAAATGTAGTTGTAAGTGCAGTTTCTGTAACATTGACTGACTCAATAGCCAACCATCCTCGAATTCCCCTGATTCAAATTTACGGAACACTAATGAGTTCTTGAGAATATGTGAATCGTGGCAGGCACCTGGGAAGTGGGCTACCACACTCAGAATTTACATGTATGCGTCACATACTACCTGCACATTGAGCGAGTGGTAATATTTCCTGTTCTGGAAATCCCTCTCCTCTTCACATAGCGGGATCAGCGCAACATGTGTGCAATCTATAGCACCCATCACATTGGGTTGCCCAGCTACATAATAAAATGCAGTCTTCAGTGCCTGCCACTCTATCTGCTCGCAAGGAAAATGTATATAATCACTAGCGCGTCGAGTCATTGCACATAGAAACTGGCTAAAGGCCCGCGAGAATGCCGACTGCGAGACCCCACCTACTATGCCCACAGTTGTCTGAAATGAGCCCGAAGCAAGAAAATGTAAGGCGCTCAGCATTTTAACAAGGCCAGGCACTGCATGACTCCTGTCTGTTGTTGGCTCTAAATCTTCTCTTAAAACTTCATAGAGTTCCAAGATAGCCGCTGAGCTCAATCTGTAGTGGCTGATAACCGCTTCTTCAGTCAAGCCCTGTAGGGAGGTTCTTTGCCTAAAATTGCGGGTTGCTATGTGTCTCACAACACATATCTACCTCTCTCTCCTCTCTCTCCTCTCTCTCCTCTCTCTCATCTCCAACATAATCTCCCTCTTCCTCCTCCTCACACAAAACAACAGAAAAGCGCAATCTGGTGCCGCATCCATTTCGCAGTGGAAGGTAAGTGCCTCCTTCTATCGTTTAAATAGGCAGACTAATTAGTCACATGGTTATAAATTATAACACGTGTGTTGGATAGTATTGTGAACATATGAATTGTAGTCATTCTAAAATTCATTGTAATTTAATTTAGATGTGTTACACACATAATGAAATGTGATGTCATCATCAATTACACACCATTCGAAAATCCACAATGTAAGCGATGCTGCGACACAATATGAGTAATTGCCATAAAATAATAACTCTATTATTACATTTGTATGAAACATGTTGAGTCATGAACGTGGTACATCTCAAGAAATAATGGTTTGTTTGTCTAAAGCTGTGTCAGAAGGGTGGATTATTGCCAATATGTTTGTTTGGTGATGACGGGAGTATTGCCCTTTAAATTAACCCCCGGCTAATATTTGATGGAACACTATAAAGTTTAGAAGATACATGTAATTAAATTGATATAAAAATAAAATCAAACATGTGTTCACCTTTAATTTAAATTATTGACTATCATCTCCGGGGGATACAGATATATTCACGCCAACATCTGTGGACCCCCAGACAGCTTCGAGGACCACCCCTGTACCCCTCTGTGTAAATGTACTTTCTCCATCTGAATGTATGTTAAAAGGTGAAATGCAGAATTATACATATGTGGATAATATTATTTTATTACACTACAATACTGTATTGTATGTGTTATGGGTTTGTATTAGTTTATATGGATACATGTATTTGGGGCTGGCACACGATTGGTCCCGCATGCCAATGGGGAACCCTGAACACCAACGGACCCCCTAACACCCGGGACACCAGCGGGGTCAGGTGGGGACCCACACCCCAGGACCCCCGCGGGGTCAGCCGGGGAAGCCGGCACGACCCTCGGGTTCCCTCGGGGACCCCCGCGGGGTCAGCCGGGGATGGGCGCGCGACCCCCGGCTTCCCTCGGGGACCCCCACGGGGTCATCCGGGGACACTCGCCGGCCTGTTGTATGGGTGTTGCGCATGCAAAAATGAAAAGCAATAATTTTTTCTAAGTCCAGCTTTTTTTGCATCTACTCTGACCTGACGTGTTCTGATCAATGCAACTTTCGCGTACGCTATGGTTGCGTTGCTTAGTGCATCCCGCTTAAGGGCAGAATTTAACGCAAACAGGGTTACAAACGAGCAGCAAAGTTGGACTTAGAAAAAATTCCGGAAAAAAGTCATTTTTAGAGTGCAAAGTGCCTGTTTGCGTTGCTTAGTGCATCGGGTTGAGCTCAAAATCACGTTCTAAGAGCACTTTGCGCTCTAAAAGTGACTTAACGGAGCGTAGTGCATGACCCCCTAAATCTCCATTCTTGAGCGGCGATCCGCCTCGTTAAGCTGATCAGAGCTACTAGAATTGAGTGAGTTTGAGAAACTGGTGATGTTTGCCGACTTTTTTTTTTTTCTTCTCGCCAGCTTATCGGGGTTTACTGAATTGCTGTAGGCTTTTTTGGTGAAATGCTGGTGATAAGGGGCTTTTCACTGCTTATAGCTGTAACGCTTGACTGCCCGCAGACCTGGCCAGTCCCCAGTACTGAGGTGGGTAAGGGTATAACACGCACCCACAGCAGTGAGTGCGTGCCCGGAGTGTGGTATGATGCGTTGCCGGGCCTGGTGAGAAAAGGTTAGCCTGATACTTGCCGCATCCGGGTTACCAGAGGTCCGAGGGTAGAGATCTGAAAGCCGTAGGTCAGGGGCAGGAGAAAGCACCATAGTGAGGTCCACAGCCGAGTCCAGGGAGTAGCCAAGTACACGAAGTCTAACGAGAGCCAAGATCAAATCCAAGGGTATCAAATGAGGACAGGGACTGGAGCGAGAGCTGCAACACAAAAGAGAGCCAGGCATAGACCTCCGTACTACAAGAGCCACAGGAAAACTATGCAGAGCGAGGAAGGAGAGGGCAGACAGGAACTATAAATGTAGGAGAACCAATGGGAGCAAGAGGCGGAGCGGGGGCTTGACTGAGCGGTCCCAGGGATAGGTTAGGATGCCTGATGTGGTGTTCCCTAGTGGGAATAGCCTCCAGCTGCTGGGAGGTGGAGCCAAGGCTGCAGGAGGAGTGTAGAAGAGGACGGGTGCGTGCGCCCTGTAACACTCCTGCGTGCGCGCCCCTGCAGCGTGTGGGCGGAGGCAGCGTGTGCCACGGAGGAGCGGAGCGGCGTCCGACCGGAGCGGGTAAGGAGCTGGCGGGACGGGGCCTGGGATGAGCAACAGTACTGGGAGCCGGGGTGACGGGGACCCGCTGTGAGGCGTGTGTCTCCCGATCCCTTACAATAGCATGAGGCCCTAAATTGGCAAGGTGGAGTCTGGTAAATTGACTGCTGCACTTAACCAGATCCCTGCTGGATTTTACAGTGAGTTTTCTTCAACAGGGATAAGTCCCTGTTACACGTGCCCTATCCATGTTTCAAATTCATATAAACACACATTAGAAATTGAAAAACTCAGCAATTTCAGCTAAACATCTCTACTGTTGAGATGGTGGCGCAGCTTTTAACCTCTACTGGTGAGGCTGCTCCTGCTTCTGAGGCTGGGAGAAAAGAAAACCAAAGATTCACAGATGAGGGACTAGAGAACTAACAAATGAAGTGGTTGATAACGGCTCAAAACTTTTAGCATCTCTATGCTCCAGGACCAGCACCACTGAGAAGCAGCAGATTTGGGGGCCATACTCCACTGCCTAAATGCCTTAGGGAATACATTCTGCAGTATTGACATGCTGAAGAAGTGCTTTGCGGATAAAAAAAGAAAAGTAAAAATAAATCTATCTTAAAATGCTGCAAAAGCAAGGAAGACAGGAGGGAGACCACCTGTTCCCTTATATCTGACCCCTATGGAGGAGTGGGCCAACTCTTTAATTGATACAGTACCTTTCAGGTTAGTGGGATGCATGGAGGAAGAAGCCCAGAAAACCCAACTCATTGCCATCCAAACGATGTGCCAACACAGCAGTGCTGTTATAAACAGCATGGACTAGATAGCCTCCTCCATTAATTACCTTTTCTGGGTTAATTACCTTTTCTGGGATATCCAGCAGGGCCTGCACTGCATCCGTGTCACCTCCATAATAACACCAATATATATTTAAAAGCTCACTCCATAGCATCTCCCATTCTCAGGGGAACCTGCTTGCTTGCAGTATGATTGTGACAAATCTAATACAGAGTGCTTAATGTACAGGTTAATAAAAGCTTCAATCAGACTTAGAACTATGCAACTAATTTTGACAGATTTATTATAAATCATTCTTCCTGGTAATGCACAGGTTATTAAGAATTAATATTCGTGTTAAGGACCCTTGAGATGTGGTCTGTCGTGTAGTGGCTCAGGGACTTACAACAATTTGGCCAAAATGTTAAACTAAAAGACCATTTTATTTAACAGATATCTATACATATATATTTAGGCACTGTACCGTGTATAAGTTTCACTGGATGTGCACTGAGCTCTGTCTGTGTTTCATGTTCTGTGTCTGTGAAGGTGAAATTGGGATACCTGGCGCTTAAAGAGTCACTGTGTCCATGGGAAACAAAACCAGTCTCTGAAGAGTTTTTCAAAGTCCAAAACTTGAAGTAGATGGCTGTGATGTTTCTTTCCTGCTACTGTTCTTCAAAACACCTGAAATTGATAAAAGGGTACACCATTGCGCAGTACCACTGATATTTGATGTTAACCCCTTACTCCAACTTCCCCAGTGTGGACTGAATACACTTACAGGAGTGTTTCTTTCAGGGTACAGTGGAGACAATCTGTGCTTTATTCCCTTTATGTTCTTTATGTAACTCGAATCCCCAGGGTACTTCCTTAATGCCTTGGGATTTTCGTGATATCCAAAATCAATGTACTCACATGAATACATGTGTTGCAAAACAACACAAGGATGCCGTCCGCTGCTTGTAATGCGCCTCCTGCGCTTGCACCGGAAGAGAAGGGCTCTCTCACAGCTTCTCCTGACTGGTTAGGTGTAGCTGGTGTCTCTCCCCCCACTCGGTCATGAATGATCTGGGGCTCTCTTTTCTGCTGGAGGGAGAAAGACCACCTCCAGCAGAAAAGAGAGCCCCAGATCATTCATGACCGTGTGGGGGGAGAGACACCAGCTACACCTAACCAGTCAGGAGAAGCTGTGAGAGAGCCCTTCTCTTCCGGTGCAAGCGCAGGAGGCGCATTACAAGCAGCGGACGGCATCCTTGTGTTGTTTTGCAACACATGTATTCATGTGAGTACATTGATTTTGGATATCACGAAAATCCCAAGGCATTAAGGAAGTACCCTGGGGATTCGAGTTACATAAAGAACATAAAGGGAATAAAGCACAGATTGTCTCCACTGTACCCTGAAAGAAACACTCCTGTAAGTGTATTCAGTCCACACTGGGGAAGTTGGAGTAAGGGGTTAACATCAAATATCAGTGGTACTGCGCAATGGTGTACCCTTTTATCAATTTCAGGTGTTTTGAAGAACAGTAGCAGGAAAGAAACATCACAGCCATCTACTTCAAGTTTTGGACTTTGAAAAACTCTTCAGAGACTGGTTTTGTTTCCCATGGACACAGTGACTCTTTAAGCGCCAGGTATCCCAATTTCACCTTCACAACTTTATATGCAAATTGAGGTAATTTGCATTGTGGGAAGCCTACGGCAGCTTTGGCCTCTTGTTAATCACAATTGGTACACAATCACGTTTAGTTAACACTTTAATAGGTTTAGCGCTATAGTTAGGGTATTCACTTTATTTCATGTTCTGTCTCTGGTTTAAAATATATTTTGCCATGCTCAGTAGCACTCCTCTGTGACACTTATATGCTTATATATATGTTGTGGTTATTTTGGGGGTTCAATATGAACTTGCAGGTGTCCTGTATGTTTCACAATTCTTGTTCAGCTGGTCTTAGCTGATTGGAGGGTGGCTCTTCCTATCTTGCTGAAGCTCACCCCCTCCCACATTTAAGTGGATAAAAGCTCACTCCATAGCATCTCCCATTCTCAGGGAAACTGCTTGCTTGCAGTATGATTGTGACAAATCTAATACAGAGTGCTTTTCCTGGTAATGTACATGTTAATAAGAGCTTCAATCAGACTTAGAACTATGCAACTAATTTTGACAGATTTATTGTAAATCATTTTTCCTGGTAATACACAGGTTATTAAGAATTTATATTCGTGTTAGGGACCCTTGAGATATGGTCTGCCGTGTAGTGGCTCAGGGGCTTACAACACTTTGGCCAAAATGTTAAACTAAAAGACCATTTTATTTAATAGATATCTATACATATATATTTAGGCACTGTACCGTGTATAAGTTTCACTGGATGTGCACTGAGCTCTGTCTGTGTTTCATGTTCTGTCTCTGGTTTTAAATTTGTTAATTCTTGTTCTAATATGTAGACACATTATTGTACACCCATACTTAATCCACTCAATATTAGATACAATAGTAGATCACAGAAACATATCCTACATTCCCTTTAATCATTAAAATGCATTGCATAGTTTAGTACATGAAAATAACACTATTTTAGATGCATCTGTTGATGTGTTTCAGCCATTTATATGATCCCTAATATATATCTTGGTATTATACAATGTAATCAAATGGTTAAGTCCTACACTCAGTACATTCATGTGAGTACCACTTAA
Organism: Ascaphus truei; assembly: GCF_040206685.1. Classification (NCBI taxonomy): domain Eukaryota; kingdom Metazoa; phylum Chordata; class Amphibia; order Anura; family Ascaphidae; genus Ascaphus; species Ascaphus truei. Next base: position 279,156,114 of record NC_134486.1, on the reverse strand, counting down.
CACCTGCACTTTTTCATTGTAGGCTATTTGTATAAATAACGTAGTAATAATAATAATAATAATCAGGATTAGGATCTAGGCACCACTAGCATTGGGAAGTTGTTCAATATCTTAGCATTATTACCATACGCTGAAATGAACAGAGGTTTGAGAATCTCCTTAGTCAGGTGAACTGCCCATTACCATATGATTTGCATATGAGTTAGCAAAAGATCTGTTTAAATGTATTGATCCACTATTTTTCAGGTGAATGCAAGGACTTTGAAAATGCTAAGCGTCTTTGGAGAAACGCGTTACCGATATTGATACGTAAAATGGTGTTAGCGTAATGCTAAAAATGTAATGCACGTCTCTGGACTTGCCCCTAAGAGTGTGAACAGAGGTATTAATACAGTAACTGCAGTGTTTTGTAAAACTGTAGGTTTGTGGTGATACTCCGATTTTGGTCTAAAGATTGCTTTCTTTCTGTTCTCCTCCTTCCAGCATGTTACATATTGGCTCGTAACAGTTCTGAAAGCTACAGATCGATACTACCTTCCCAAACTCCGTAGTTGATGTTTGGTGGGTTATAATAATGTACCACCCATGGGAGATAGTACACTGGGAGAGTCCTTAATTCTATTAAAAGAGCAATGTACGTATGGATGGATGGCATCCTGTGTTTTTGGTATGATTCTCTCTATATATTCATAGTTACCATATGCAATATACTAGTGTGCTATCCCAGTGAGATACAGTACAGTATAGTGTAAAAGCACATTTCTCTTCTCCTAGTATACAAACTATCTTTCCTTACAGTATGTTAACCGTTCTTGTTATCTAATGATTTTCTAATTTTGCAGTATTTCTGTATTCATGTGGTTGTTTATTGTGTTTATATGTTATTTGATTTTTGCATAGTCCTTTCTATTTAATTGGTATATTTGCACTGCATATATTTTAATTACATTAGGGTTGTTACCAGGATGTTATTGCGCATTACCTAAAATTAATTCCTGTTTGATGCTTTCATTTGGAAGCAGAAGTTTGGAGTAGGTTAGATTTTAACTTGTTTCTTTAGTTTTTTCTTATGTCTTTGCATACTGCCCATGGTGCTGTATTTAATTTGGCCTAGTTAGATGTACAGGAGCTGTGTTACAGGCTAGGTTTTCCAACACAGCATTATAATGTTTTGCCTTGTTGGTAGATGTAGCCCGGCTTGGCATTTGGTTGCCTGGCAAAGAGGACGCTTTGTGGATTCCAGGGGAAAATGTCTCTGTTTGCCTACTTACATTGTTACTCCTGATCTCTATGATGTAGCGTCTATTTATGATGCATTATTTTGTGACATGCTGTTTCGGTGGGGGTGCAGGGCCTGACAACATCTCTACTATAAGAGTGCGGATTGCATGCTAGCCATCATTGTAGCTTTAGAAAGAGTCATGGTGGCCCGAAAAATAACTTTTTGTACTGTCTCTTGCCGTTGTCCTTAATAAAATATACTTTTTTGATACTTCATCGGTGCTGTGGACCTTTTCTAATTACATTTATATAAGTATGATATGACAAGAAACATAAAAACATAGTGCATGCAGTTTACTTCTAAAAACCTAAAAAAATGCATATGCCGTCTATAGGCTGTTCTTTCTTCTATGACATAAACATTTGGATGTTCCGCCCCCGTTGTAACATCAGCAGTGTACACAACCTCCATTACCAACTCTCTTTGGATATGTTCAGTGTGTCCACTCCCACACACCAGACTTTTCCTCTTTCCCACCCCTTACCTCTCTACTCCTCCTCTCTCCCACATCTGTTTCTCTTTACTGTCCCTCTACGCCCACTATATAAATTGTCCACCTACATGTGTCCCCATAAAAAGAATATTTAGCAGTGCTGACAGTGTTCTAAGTAAATACCACAGGAGACTATTGCCCGGAATTTGGAGATGGTGGTTTTCATTAGGAGGATCCAACAGTCTCTTTAATGATGATGGCACAAAAAAAAAAATAAACAATTTAAAGAGGATTCCAAATCCAGTGGGGAGGAGATTATTATTTTAGATGATTGATGATGATTCTGACCTGGACGATAAGGAAGATGACCATGATTATTTCTATAAGGAAAATGCCCTCCTCATTTCTGTCCGGCCCCAGTAGAGTTGAAAACTTGGGGTGTTTCTCAGCAGATGTTTTTTTAATGTTTTTACATTTCCTAATTGTACGTTTAGCATTTTCATGCTTATGTTGAGTTTATTTCTATCATTTAAAAAAATTATAGAAAACAAAACAAATCGAGTTTTGGTAAAAAAATAAAAACAGATGTTAAAAACAAAGCATGAACCATTTTAGAGCCCAAACCAAAACACAAACATATGTTAGAACCAAAAAAATAAACATTGTATAACCAAACAATGAACATTTTTAGAACCAAAACATCGGTGAAAGTGCCCATCGTTATTATATAATGTTCTTTAATCTAAAAAAGTTTACATGCCCAAATGCATGTAAGCAGTTTTAAAAGTTTTGATTAGTAAGCAGCATAATCACCCGTATCCACTCTTCTTTTGATTTATTTTTAAATCACGTGTTCCCTAGGATTAGGAATATCAATTCACTGTTACCATAATTTTAATCCTCTAGGAGAAATATTACATAATTTAAAAAAAGAAATCTTTGGTAAACTGAAAACATACTGTACTTAACACAATTATTATATACAGTAGCTGAGAAAACATTTGTCATACGCTTCCAATATCAAGTCTTCACAGTGGTTCCTAAACAAACAAAATTCCTATCTTGTTTTGATTTTTAAACAATGTTTCCACTGTTTTTCTTACATTGACTGGACTTTACAGGGTGCCAATTTCAGAGAAAAAGAATGGGGAATAGGATTTTATATCAGCATTGTGTTTCACCTTGACTTGGACTGTGATGGATTTTTCAAACAGCACTCCATCATAATACTATAGTTTGATGCTGAAGCTCAGCCTTTTGAGAGATCTGCCAAATTAGGACTACAATATGTGCAGGACATTGCGCCCATGACCTATCTCTTTCTCATCTTGGCTCTACACTACAAAAAGGAAAATAATTGTCTCTTCTAGTTTCATATCATGCCAAGAATAGGAACATTCTGAAAGTATTTTTCAATCACAGAAAAGTCCTAACACACATAAAACAGAATAGAATGAGTGTTGCACCAAATTTTATTTGCAAGTTTTGAAGTATTATGGAAAGGATTTTTATGTTTTTACAGTATGTTGACAATAATATTTTAGAATCCGATATTAAGAGATTTTTTCCTATATGGGAATTGAAGGAAGCCATGTTACTCAGTTACCTGTATAAAAAGCAATACACCTTGGGCTATCATAAAAGCACTTCCCTAGTGGGATAAGAATAGTTTACACTACAAGATTTGTCAGATCTTATATTGATCTTGTTTCAGTGATTAGAAATGGTAACAATTGGTTTGCCTGACCTGTCTATTTTCATTTAGCATTTTTTTTTGCAATCAATAAATTGTAGCACAGCAAATCAGGACACTTTAACACACATCCCACAGCCCCTTATTAGCATCACTTGGACATTTTCAGAAATATTCATCCTACACTTGGAGGTATATTCACTAAATCGCAATAGCTCTTGTCAAGTGTTAGATGCCAGACCAAGCGAATAACTATTGCTAAGGAATCATTGTTTAATGAATACACCCATTAAAAACATATATAATATGGGACCCTGAACATTCAAGGCAGTTGAATACTTATGAAAATCCTCTGTTATATTTCCAACATTGTGCATTGTTCTTGTATCAAATACACCACCCCCTTGATTACAAAACCAATGCACTTTTGTACCAAAAACTCCCAGCGGCAAGTCAGGAGAAAAATAGCACCAGATTTATCAAAGAAGAAAAGACTAATTGCTTTTCATTGAATTCTTTCTTTGATAACTCCCCACTTAATTTAAGATGCAATTCATCTTAAAAGAGAGGAAAAATCTGGGTGAAAATAATTTTTTGCCACTTCTCTCTCTGAAGTAGATATAAGCTATTACATAAAAGAGAACAAATTATACAGTTTGTTACAACATGGTATTTGTTGTGTGTACATACTGTAGGTATAATAAAATATTTGTTAACCTTGTATTGAACTTGATACATCAATAATGCAACACTTGCTAATGCAAGTGTGGCCATTTAATACAAAGTACTATATACAGGCATACCCCGCTTTAAGTACACTCACTTTAAGTACACTCGCGAGTAAGTACATATCGCCCAATAGGCAAACGGCAGCTCACGCATGCGCCTGTCATCACGTCCTGAACAGCAATACCGGCTCCCTACCTGTACCGAAGCTGTGCGCAAGCGGGGAGACTATAGAGCTTGTTACACATGTGTTATTTACATCAGTTATGCATATATAACGATAGCAGTACAGTACATGCATCGATAAGTGGGATAAGGTAGTACTTCACTTTAAGTACATTTTCGCTTTACATACATACTCCGGTCCCATTGCGTACGTTAATGCGGGGTATGCCTGTATAGTACTATACTATATTACTATACTACTGTTATATATTGAACTCAAAAGCATATTACAAATTTCCATTTCAATGTAATTTTAGCATCATTGTGACCGGAGAAGATCCTAATAAGTATTCAGTATGCAGCTCTTTTGTCTACAATCCAAGCATAATACAGAGAATTATACTTTTTCACTTATTTTTAAGGCACTACAAAATTGTTGTTTACAGTACTGTACCTTCACTACCAAGGTAAGAGCTCTTGTAACTAACAGATCTCAGAACTGCAGTGTAGATTCATGATGTATCCTTTTCATCTTAAGAAACATCTGTACCTAAAGTAAGGTATGAAATGAAAGCCAATCACTGTCCTATTGACTGAAATGCTATAAAATTGCAGCAAATTCAATCTCCTCTTTGGAAACTGGATCTCCAGTAACCAAAAGTTGTTTAAGTGCCAGAGTTTCAATATTACCTCTCATTTCCTGCAGTAATATGACATGGAAGTATTATTTGGATTTGGTGCACTCATATTTAATATTAATTAGTAAGATTACTTATTGTGTTTACTTAGCACAGAAATTGCATTTTTATGTGATAGAAGAAAAATCAAAATTACCAATTAATTTCAGAAGCATACTAATATTTCTAAAAAAACAAAAAACAAATGAGTGTTTTTATTTCTTCATATTGTAAATCATTATGGAATATTTACAACCATTTTAAAAGTAAAGAAACATAGAGGGATTTTTTTTATCACTGTTAAATGTATAGTAATATATTTGTCAAATGTAAATTTAAACCTTTCTATAACATTCCCAAAGAAATATGAAAAACATATGCTCTGCAGGTATAACCAATTTCACCACTTTCACCTTCGGTATAAATATAGGATTAGAGGCAAATGTCCAAATTGCCTGTAAGGTGTCATGGGGTATGGTCTTAAACAAATTCATGAAAGCTGCCATAAAATGCCCACAAAGTAACAATGTTAATAACAATAACAATTATATGACTAACAAGGACAACAAAAAAAGTAAAGTTGGGTTCAAAGGTGCTCTGTTAGTCTTCAAAACTTGAAGTCCAAAATGCACACAGAGTAAAAATGTTAGTGAATGCTTCACACATCTTTACTCTCTTGGAATGCTTATGATACACAACTGGCAGTCTTTGCATCTCATATTCTGAAAGAAGGCAAGTGACCCAGAGAGGTTTCTTGACGTCGACTTTGTTTTAATAATAGGCATAGTAGACAATAAAAGGTCAATAGCACCATTTTGTCCCTGTGTAAGGAGACGAGCAGCAAGAAATCTTCCTCTACTAGAAAAAAAACCACTCTAAGAGTATATACAGTATGTGTGTATATATGTATAATAGCATTATATATATATATATATATATATATATAAATATATATGTGTGTGTATATATATAAAGCAGAAAATAGCCGTGTTAGTCCAGTTGCGATAGTGTAGAATAAATGAGTTCTTCAGTATTAGGTGATACCTTTATATATGTATCACTGTATGCTAGGTGATAATGGTGAAATGCAGGGTTGCAGACCTCTCTAAGACACGTGAATGTGCTCACAAGTAATATTTTTATTTGCTATATGCTATACGGTTTATGGTTTTTAGTCACCTTTTCCACCCACTGTGTGCTCATTTGTATGTCATTTTCCAGAATCCCTTGCTGCAGTGGAAGCAAGGAACCAGGATAATGGTGAAAATCTGGGTTGCAGACCTGTCTAAGACATGTGAATGTGCTCACAAGTAATATTTTTATTTGAGATATATATGTTACTATCTTTTTATTCATACACCATTTACACGGTCCCCACCTATATTTCCTTTGTCCTATCGACCGACAACCTTAGTCTTTCACAGGAATTAGGTGTTATCAGTACTGTAGGTGCAGCTTCTTATGTCTTCCAATTGCATAAAAGAACAGTGGACAGTTCTTGTCTGCAGTTAAAGTATCAGGTACATTTTCGTCTTTTTTGCCCATTACATACAAATGTAACAAGACTTACTGTTCCTGTGACCGCGTAAAATCAAGTGCAATTCCGAGTATTTCTTGATTGATGTCGTGTTGCAACCGGTATCGTATGGTCTATATATATAAATATATATGTGTGTGTATATATATATAAAGCAGAAAATAGCCGTGTTAGTCCAGTTGCGATAGTGTAGAATAAATGAGTTCTTCAGTATTAGGTGATACCTTTATATATGTATCACTGTATGCTAGGTGATAATGGTGAAATGCAGGGTTGCAGACCTCTCTAAGACACGTGAATGTGCTCACAAGTAATATTTTTATTTGCTATATGCTATACGGTTTATGGTTTTTAGTCACCTTTTCCACCCACTGTGTGCTCATTTGTATGTCATTTTCCAGAATCCCTTGCTGCAGTGGAAGCAAGGAACCAGGATAATGGTGAAAATCTGGGTTGCAGACCTGTCTAAGACATGTGAATGTGCTCACAAGTAATATTTTTATTTGAGATATATATGTTACTATCTTTTTATTCATACACCATTTACACGGTCCCCACCTATATTTCCTTTGTCCTATCGACCGACAACCTTAGTCTTTCACAGGAATTAGGTGTTATCAGTACTGTAGGTGCAGCTTCTTATGTCTTCCAATTGCATAAAAGAACAGTGGACAGTTCTTGTCTGCAGTTAAAGTATCAGGTACATTTTTGTCTTTTTTGCCCATTACATACAAATGTAACAAGTTACTGTTCCTGTGACCGCGTAAAACCAAGTGCAATTCCGAGTATTTCTTTGTATGTCCTGTGACCGTGGCTGTGAAAGAGTGCTTTTTCACTGCCATTGTAGTTTACAGTAATGATAGGTGGCGTTGTGTATTTAACCTAAAGTGTACCAAGGCTATTGCTACAGTGATGCATGTTTTGTACTGTTCTGTGTAATTTAATTCACCCCTTATTCCCATACACTCTTTCAATACTAGGGAACTTCAGATAACAGACATAGGAGCCTATTCTAGTAGCTTCAATAACTTCGCTGCCATCTCAAACGTTTTGGTATGTTCCCACCGAACGGTTTGTCATTTGTGTTATCACGGTATTCAGAAAGAATCTGAAACCATCTCAAACCATGAGGTAGGAAAATGCCAATACTGCTCGGGACAGCAGCGATTAAATCTCAGCCTCCCTCAAAGTTCTCCCCGTGTGATCTGGTCGCAGTCTGTAAGAGCTCCTTAGAGAGCTGCACAAGGGGGCCACATTTTCCTGCACAGCTCTCACAGGCAATCGCACTGTTTTTATTTAAATTTTAATACTAGTGTACGGGATCAGGGGGTCTACAGAGCTGAACCGCATTCATTTCAGATCTGGGGACCCCCTGCTTCCCGATATACAGGCCCCGGTCATGGGAAGCTAGCTTCTAAGGCAATGAATGGGGTTAAACCCGAGTTTTTTTATAATAATAATAATAATAGCATGTTCTTGTATAGCACTGCTAGTTTTAAGTAGCGCTTTACAGAGACATTTTGCAGGCTAGCCAACATCCTGCCAGGGGTAAGTCGATCTTTTATTTTCTTTATGCTGGCTGGATAATGTTTTATTTTTAATGAGCAAATGAGCTATTATCCAAATCTGGATAATAGTAATTTTGCCCATTTCTGTACTATATGTGTTGGGAGCGGAAGGGTTGTTGGGGGTAGAGGGGGGGGGGCATTCATTCCAATTGGGGTTATCTTTGCTCCCATTGAGGGCATAGGTAACCACACTGGCAATGAATGGGTGTATAGCTAGTATTGTGTTTTAATTTTTATTGTGGGTAGCGGGGGTGGGTGAAGGTGGTATTTGGCACGTGGTGGGTGGCGGGAGGGGTTAACTCCTTAGTGGTTGTAACCGATAAGGTAATGAATCGGTTGACTCCTCCAGCAACCCCCTCCCCCGCAAGGCCTAAACAACTACCATGGGCCAAATACCACCTTCACCCACCCCTGCTACCCACAAAAACCAGGCACTAGTATTTATCCATTTAATTGCCTTAGTGGTTAGCTGCTAAGGTATTGAAGGTGCCTGTTAACTTATTTTTATTGCATAGGGTAGAAGCCGGGGTCTCCAGAGCTGGTATTAATGCATATCAGCTCCAGAGACTCCCAGCTTCAATCCGATGCAGGAAAAATAAAAAATAAATCTAAGTCCTATTCTGAAATCCCTTCTCGCCACCCTTGTGGTAGCAATATAAGATCTGTTATAAGCTCGCTATTTCAGACATTATCGAGGCTACTACAATAGGGTGATCTTATCAAAATGGTGCTATTTTGCTTTTTTTCAGCTCCCGTCCGGTGTGCTTGAGCAGGAGCAAGACCATTCAGGAAAATGCACTTCCCGTACGAGTTTGGATGGTTATCGAAGCTTTCTGAATAGCAAATCTACCTAATCATACGGGAAGTGCAAAAAAAACTTGATGAGTTGGTTATCAAACCTACTAGAATAGGCTCCATAATATTTATAAATTAGAAGATATTTATTAAAGAAAATTAGAGAAACATGTATTATACTGTACAGCTGCGGCCGCCTTTATCCTAATGTGGCCATAGCGTCGCAACTCTGATAACCGCGGGCAGATGCAGTATATTTTTTTTTTTCCGGAATATGTTCCGGTATTTTAGTGCTCGTAATATTAGCATATTCTTAGCGCTGTCTGCAATACTGCAATACCGTCTAAAAACTCAGGTGGGCATTCGCGAGCTGTTGTCTTCAAAGTCTAATACTGTAGCAGTTCAACCTACGTCGGTACACAGTCTGTGTGTGCGCGCGCAGTAATTGTAAATTTGCATATTTATACAAGCATGTACAGTGCTGTATGTCTCATTTGAACATTGTTGAAACGCATCGGCGTGTACTGTAACAGTATCACATTTCGACATACTGTATACAGCGATCTCCCCTCTCTCGCTCGCCCCCGCACACACACAGGCTAATTTACTGCACTGCAGTATTTCAACTTCTTATCTACAGTACACCTCTCCCACACCATTCCTTTCAATGGGTGTCTTTCTGGTTTCAATCACATTCCTGTCATCACATTCCTGCATGTGTAACATAGCAGTGCAGAGCTTGGTTTGATTTATTCTGTGTTGTCTATTAATGCTCATTGGGGAAAAAAATTTCAAGAGTGAGTGACCAAAAAAAAATTATATTTTTTTTTCTCGACATTTTTTATTTTTATTTTCTCCACATGCCTGCCTAAACCATCTTGATATTACGATATTCAATCTGTGCTGTGGCTTTTGACTGCGACACTGTGCATTTGACTGCACATGATTGATTTATGTGATTTTTATGTATTTGGGGGGGTGGGGATCAAATTATTATGATGACCTGCCTGTTGAAAATATGTCATGTCTTTGAACTACAGTACAGCTAATCCTTCATGCAGCTTTACCCCCCTCCCCTCGCAGACACACACAAGGCTCACTCAAGGATTTCAACCTCTTATCGACACCTCTCCAAAACCATTTATTTTCAAAAGCTTGTCTTTGTGCTTTTCAATCTCTCTCAGACATTCGTTAATTTTCCTATTGTTGACTTTCCCTTATGTTAATCTGATTATGTAACCAATTCTTAAAAAGGTAACCAATTATTAAAACTGTATGTCTTGTTGAAGAATCCCCCCCACAAACATTCACAGTGAATTTAAAGTTTAAAGAAATAAAATCTTATTGTAATTAAATATATATTTTATTTTATCAGGAAAGAAAAATACAAATAATCATTGAGAGGGGGGGGGGGGTTGTGTGAATCATGACTGTAGATACACTATTGAAGTATGCAGAAGAGAAATAACAAAATAGTACAGCACAGTTGAAAATTGAGGGCCAGTGGATAATCATGAATAATGCACATTGATAATAATAAAAACAGTAATACAAATTTTCCGTCTTTATCTTCTTCCTCATTCTGTGTAGTTCCGTGAGAGAGGGGAGGTTTTGTGTAAATTATGACTGCAGTTTAGATACACTTAACTGTACACACAGTTCACAAACTTTACACATGATACCCCCCCTCTCCCCTTGCCCATCCTTTTTTCTCTGAAGAGACAAGAAAAGAAAAAATGAGTGCAGTTATGTGCATACTGTATTATGGCATTGTGTACTGTATAGCTACTCCATATTGGACTACAGTATGCAGATAGTACTGTCAAACTAGTCTATACTGGAACTACTGTATACTGTAACTACTGTTAAATACTTTGTAACCGGATGGCTAGTGCTGCTCTCTCAGGAAAGAAAAAATCTGTGCCATACTTACCTGTATCATACTGTACTTACCATACTACAGTACAGTACTATACCATACTACCTTCCTGATGCTTGCCCATTACGCTCGATAACAATGGGCAACACAGTTGCAATATGGTCAATATATTTATTGCATCGTTCCACGGTGAGTACATCGTTCCAAAAACTCATTATGCCTTGCGCCAAATCATCCTTTTTGGAGGGTTTCATGACTTTTCGGATATGATCCTTCAGCTGATGCCAGACCATTTCGATAGGATTGAAGTCTGGCGATCTCTCATTGGAGTTGGAAAAAAAGGACAATTAGTTAAAGAGATACACAGTAAAAACAGTGGAAAAAATGAGACATTGTTACCGCACTTACTCCGCTGGCATCTTCACCCAGTTGATACCGCACTAAAGAATATGTGCTGTCGACGCGGTGTGCTTCGGATCGTTGTCCTGGTAGAAATGGTGACCATCTGGGAACTCACGTGTGATGTATTCCACAATCTCAGGCACAATTTGCTCTTGAAAAAAGCTTTATTCATGATTCCTGTAACAAGAAAAGAAAAGTGCTCAAAAAACTGCACACTAGTACAGTACAGTGCATAAGGCAAAAGCGTGTGACTTATTTTACCTTCAAAGATGACAATGCATCCTGGTCCACACCTAGAGATGGCATCCCACACATGCATCTTCACAGGGTGTTTTGGACGCGGCTTCATAGATATGCGACCTTTTTTGTGGAATGCAAAGGTGGCAAATCTCTCCAGCAAAACAGTAGACTCGTCATTGAAGATGCAATCCTGGAAAGTTTCTCCACTGTCGATCCATGCCTGGGCCTGGACCACTCTCTTGATCTTGTTAACGTCCCTTATCATAGGGTACGCTCTGTAATGACAAGGAATAATTTTATAGGTACTGTACAGTACAGTTTCTTAAACAACACTTTAACCTCCTGTACTGTCCAGTACTAACCTCACACGTCCATATTTCCATCCAATTCTGCGTCTCATCTTCTTTATGCTGGTCTCGGATACAGTGAGATTGTGATTTTGCAGCAGAGTGTATTTGACCCTTTATGCACTCTTCTCATCATTCTCTTCACTTATTTTGTCGACCAGAAGAGTTGTCTCCCTACAGTGTAAAGAAAAACAACAATCCTGTAAGTTACAGTGCAGTAGGCCACAAGTACAGCACATCATTTACAGTAAACAATAATAGATAGATATACTGTATTATATAGTAATATAAATATACAGAAATAACTATATATTAGATAGATCTATACTATTGAGTTATATTAATATGCAGCAATATAAACAATAATAGATAGATATACTGTATTATATAGTTATATAAATAAACAGAAATAACTATAATATTAGATAGATCTATACTATTGAGTTATATTAATATGCAGCAATATAAACGATAATAGATATACTGTATTATATAGTTATATAAATAAACAGAAATAACTATAAATTAGATAGATCTATACTATTGAGTTATATGAATATGCAGCAATATAAACAATAATAGATAGATATACTGTATTATAGTTATATAAATAAACAGAAATAACTATAAAATTAGATAGATCTATTCTATATAGTTATATTAATATGCAGAAATATAAACAATAATAGATATATTGTATTATATAGTTATATAAATAAACAGAAATAACTATAATATTAGATAGATCAATACTATTGAGTTATATTAATATGCAGCAATATAAACAATAATAGATAGATATACTGTATTATATAGTTATATAAATAAACAGAAATAACTATAATATTAGATAGATCTATACTATTGAGTTACATTAATATGCAGCAATATAAACAATAATAGATAGATATACTGTATTATATAGTTATATAAATATACTTACGCGTTAGTTACCGTTGGTGTTCTCGTGCATTGTTTGGGTTTTCCGTGTGCATGATAGCACACGGTGGTTGATGACACAACGAGGCCAGAAGCAGCTAACCAGCGTTGCATATCTGCAATTTGTTGTCCGCTCGTGTACATCTCCTTAATTCTCATGCTGAGATCCTTTGAAATCTTTTTAATAGGCATTGCTGCGAGTAAAAAGAAATACAAACACAAGAATGTATATTCGATATGTATTCAATGTGCAGTGAACCCACAAAATGGATGTGTATTTATATGTTAATGACTCACTTTTGCGTACGCCCACTTTCAACACCTGTACCTCGTCGCCATGCATAAAAGGTTACACACTTTGCATAGCCTCCCACTCTATGATCTGTATCTGAACTTGACCTTGTCCAGATACTGCATTGTGCCTTCTGCTTCCATGGATCAACCCCGATTCTACGGACGCAGGAAGCCACTCGCCTCTGCCGTGCCTGTCACACAGAAAAAGCGAAAGGCGGCAGCCATTTCCAAGCCAAGGCCAAAGCGACAGGCTAAGGCTAATAAAGAAAATCTTCTGCTGACCCCAAAGGCTAAGGGTTTTAATACACGTAAGCCTTATTATGTCAAGAAGAAATTTGGTGATGTACACTCAACGCAAAACAAATGGCAGCCAACCCATCAAACCCACAGACCACTTCCTCCAATACTCTTCGACGACTCTGCCGCCGCTCTCCCGGAAACCCACAGACCATCTTCGCCACTGCTCTTCGACGATGCTGCTGCTGGCGCCCCTGAAATCCACGGGTCACTTTCTCCATTACACTTAGACGACTCTGCCGCTCCTCGCCCGGAAATCCACAGGTCACTTTCTCCATCCTTCTTCGACGATGCTGCCGCTTCTCTCCATGGAACCCCCATCTCATCCTCCGTAGCACCCATCCACCCAGATGTCATCAGCACCCCATGCACAAGAAGTGTGGATATCCCCGGGAACTCTACTGTGCTGGTAAAGATAGATCTGCTTCTGGAGACCATGCTAAATATGGATCTACGGATGCAGAAGATGGATCAACGAATGGAGAAGATGGATCGACGGATGGAGAAGATAGAGACTGGCATAGCGGGGATATATAATTTGCTCGGTGTTCATGCCCCTGTATCCCCGACGCCGGAGCAGGAGGGTGGCATGGATGTGATGAATGGGACCTTCGACCGCCTTCCAACACCAAGCTCACCCCCTCCACCAGAAGAATTTGTGTACATGTATACCGTTGATGAGGAGGAAAACATGACAACCCCGTCAAGACCACGCCAGGAGACAACACGGCAACCAAGACAGGAGGAAAGCTTCCTCCCAGACAACCTACCCTCGCCCGCCGCCAAAAGCACACCTGCTCACAGAAGAACACCCGCTCCCAGAACCCAGCCTACATACGCTTGCAACGTTACGGTGCCCGACATCATCCTGCGCGAGCTGCAACCGGCACTCAGGGAGAAGTATAGGGTGATGAATGCTGGTTTACCCCAGAAGTATGCCATGTTAATTTTCAAGCACCATGTGTTCTACTTGGTGTACTGCGGGTGGGTCTACAAAGTGAACTACGAAGGAAATCGCGAAAAAAGGGCGCTTCCTGAAAATTTAAGATGGACTATTGTGGAGGAATTGCGGTGCTATTTTTCAATTACAGATTCTTTAATGAAAAGCGTTCAAGACTCCATTAATGGAATTTTGCGCCATACAAGGCATCGGCCCTGGAAGGACAATCTGGTGGGTATCTCATTTGCGTGACTGTACAACTGTTGTTTATTTTTTGTAAATGTTTTTGTAAATGTTTTGACTTTCTGTACTTTAATAAAGGAGGTGTTGCGTGTTTTAACTTGTATTAAAAAATAAATGTATTTACTTACTGTACACAAGACCTGCACAATTCCAGTCCACGAGGGCCACAAACAGGCACGGTTTTCAAGGCTGTCCTGAAAACCGGGCCTGTTTGCAGCCATCGAGGACTGGAGTTGTGCCGGCCTGACTGACTGTTCTGTACACCATCCTACTGTAAATGTTTTGACTTTCTGCACTTTAATAAAGGAGATGTTGCGTTTTTTTTAAATTTATGAATAACGATTTTTTTTTAATAACATCATACTGTTGTGCTGTTGTGCTGTTGTGCTGACTGTAAACCATACTAACATAATACATGTAGAATAAATGCATACTTTTAATTTTTTCGGGTTTATTATACAGTATATATGAAAAAGTATTGTATACGGTCTGAAAAAATCAGCATACTGTTTCAGGTATTCGATCATAAGCAATAACAACGGCCACTAAACTGTAGGCTCCGGTACGTGGGTTTTTAAATCAGATTCAGCAATGTGCAGGCATTGTTACACAAAGCGCTACTATCCATCGAAATCCCACCATTTGCCGGTTTCCGCATGAGATGACAAAGTTTTCTTTTCTGAGGAAAAACAAAAGTACAAGTTTTACTGTAATGGTCAGTTCCCTAAAGAAGTTCCCACAGTCAGCCCCACCAATAATTTTCTCGGGGGGCGTCTTCTGTTCACATGCACATGCGCCTACCGTCGATGTGATGACACGCATACAGTATGCGTTTCAAGAAGGTACCAATGCGCATGCGCCTAGCTTTTCACCAATTGTGCAGTATCTACTGTAGAAGCCGCTCAGCCAATGATATTGCTTACAGGAGAATCGCTTGACTTTTGAATCGCACTGATATTGATATTTTCAAAATAAAAAAAACAGAATAAAATATGGCAACATTACTCACCATAGAATTTCCCAATCAGCTGGCGCCGAGCCACTGCCAGGCCCGTATTCTTGATCATACACGTCGTTGACAGGTGAAAGCGGGACTACTACACCTGTAGTCAGCTGACGTTAGGTACATGCAAGCTTGCTCGAAACTGTACGCAAAATCCGGCACAGGCTGCAGATATCCGGGCGTGGACAGCAAGGGTTGTCACTGACGGTCAGACCGTTATTGGAAGCCGGTGCTGGTGCTGGTGCATTGCTTGCCAGCGACTGACGTTTCTTACTTGGTTTTAACACGACCTTTCGCCTTTTGCCGTCTGCTTGATCATAGATACGGGAAAAACCCAGTGATACACACCAATACCCTCCAATAAAATCGGGATCAATACGAAAAAAACATGGATCGCTACATAACTTTTTCCTTATTGCACGCTTCCACACATAAGCATCTGGCAAAAATTTGTAAAAGTCATAGTTTTCGATAAAATACTGATAAATTTGAACAACTGTTGCCATCTTATCATCTGTTGCATTAATCGCGGCCCATATTAAATAAGCGTACGTTCTGTTGGGTTTTTGGAACACGAACTGCAGTTGTGCACTCATGGCGGGACTCTGGACAATAACCAGAACAGAAACTGGTGCTTGTCTTTCATTAATATGAAAAGCCTAAATTGATACATTATTGTAACCTCTTCCTTCAGTCCCAAGGCCAATTTACAATAGACCACTGTGGTATTTTTTTAAACGAAACACCTGCAAGTCGACACATTACTGAAGCGCATGCACATTACAATTCATGAATATCTGCCTTCTGACGGATACGCGAAGAATTGCAACCAATTCAATCCGAACCATTATCAATAAACACATCAACCGCGCATCAACCGCGGCTGTGAATGCAACATGAATGCGGTATAAATGTGGTCAGAATGCGTGGCATTTGGAAAAAATCACCGAAAAAATTCGGAGATGTTGGAGAATAAAAGGGGCCGTGGCTGTCCTGTATTTTTTGTGATTAATGTATTTTAAATGGGCAAATGCATTATTATCCATATATGGATAATAGCAATTTTGCCCATTACTGTAGTGTATGTGTAAGAGGGGGGTGTATTTTTTACAGTATTGTTTATTTTCTGGGGGCACACCATTGGTACCGCAGGCCCGCGGGGACCCCGGGATGCCCGCGGGACCCCCGGGCACCCCGGGACGCCTGCGGGTATCACCCGGTGACAACCGTGGGGTCAGACGGGGACACCCGCAGGCCTGTTGTATGGATGGTGTGCCTGCAAAAATGTAACCAAATACATTTTGTCCTGCTCCTTTAGCACCTGCCTTGAGCTGGTGTGCTTTTTTCGACGCATTTTTAAAGCACAATCATTTTCCGTAGCTTTGAGAATCGCGCATAGTGGCAGAAATAAGTGCATTTAGCTGATCGTATGAGCTTCGTGGGACTTAGAAAAATTTCTTGAAAAAAGCCAGTTTTAGAGCGCAAAGTGCCTGTTATCACTGCTCTGTGAATCGCGCTGAGTGCAATATCACGTTCTAAAAGCACTTTGTACTCTTAAAATGATGTATCACTGTTTAGTGCAAAGACCCATTAGTCTTTTGGCTCCTGGAATGCAATGTTAGCTTGGGGCCCCCAAGAAACCAAAAGGTGGTACCCCAAGGGGGTTTGGAGCAGGACTTAAAGCACAGACTTGACTGCAGAGGTGCAAAACCCTCTCTAGAAGGGGCCGGCTCATGACATCAGATCTATCATGATAGGATCTCTCTCCTGCCATGAGTCACCACCCTCTAGTTACTCCCAGGAGAAGCACAAGGGGGGGTCAATAGCCCAGAAATTAACTGTCATACCTGCAGCTATCAGGACTAACAGACAGAGCAGGGAATTACAGGCACAGATGACATACCTGCTATATATATATATATATATATATATATATATATATATATATATATATATATATATATATATATATATATATATATATATATATATATATATACAGTGGTCGACAAATCACCAAAAAATCTACTCGCCGAACAAAAAAATCTACTCGCCACCTAGTACCACACGTGTGCTGCTTGGGCCAATAGGAGCTCGCCACGATGTTAAATCCACTCGCCCGGGGCGTGCAAATGTATAGGTTTGTCGAACACTGTATACATATATATATATCCTTGCCAAAGCCACCCCAGCAAAAAGTACGTTGGGTACGTGAGCGCAGTGACGTTACTATATCAGCGCTTCCAGTCCATACCGGGACACACTCCCTTCATACCAGCCTCAGCTAAATAGCACTGCTATTTTTTATCGTGCAGAATATGTACTACGACTGAGCATGCATTTACTCTATGTTGGGCTGGTTGTTACACTATGATTACTGGGGTAACGTTTTGGATTCTCTTACATGAGCACCCATCTCTCCACCTGAGCCACACTGATTTTATTACACCACCAATCTCTGACTACGGTTACTAAGTGGCTATAGAGAGAGGTTTATTCATTATTACTCTCTACTAATATCAGGCACATACTACATCTGATACTTTAGGGTTCACTAGCAGATCAGTATAGCCCAAAGACATCACTCCAAATAGTTTAGTTTACTTTAGGGTGTATCAGTTATAATCACCAACCTGCCTATAGGTCATTACTGTAGTTCCCTATACTGTTTCAAGCATTTACGCTCGGCTACTATTTGATCCTCTTACAGTAACAGGGTAGTATGAGAGGTTTGTTTTACTACTACTCTCTTAATATTAGGAACACACTACATCTGGTATTTTAGGGTTTACTAGTAGATTAGTATAGCCCATAGACACCTCTCCAAATAGTTTACATCTACTCTAGGGTACAATAATTTGGATCATCCACACATCTGTCCATTCCACGTGGCCCTAGACATTAGGGACAACTAGGACATTAGTTTCCTTATTGTCAATAGCATGTAGGTTGTGGTTACTATCCAATTATCCAACAGAGAGAGGAAATCTGTTGTTCGGTTTTCCCTTCCCCCGTCTGACCATTTGAGCCTATATTGCTTACAGTACGATAATTGTATATATTTGACTCCGGAGGCAAAGGGTTTCTGTCTCATTTCAGTATCCACCATTACTCGGTGCATTCCTTTATCACCAGGTGGATCTATGTGTTTATTGTGTTAGTGTCCCCATATATCTTATCGGTCCTATTACATTTGTTATATTTTAATTGATTCATTTTCACTTTCATGTGTTAGGGACTCACCCACCATTTTTAATATTCACTTATGTGTCTCTACAGTTCATTATGTTACACATTTGATTACTATTGTGGTAGGCGAGTGCATACTAAAGGGGCTTTTCCTCTGTACCTACTCCCCTCCTTTAAGGGGTAAAGCTCAGATTATCTGTGTATATATACTGTATATATAGTGTTTCCCTAGTGCACCCACCACTTATTTTGTACGGAGGCTGAGCGGGTTTCTCTTTTTATGCTATATATATATATATATATATATATATATATATATATATACATACACACAGATGCTTTTATACTGTGATATTATACTATATATATATATATATATATATATATATATATATATATATATATATATATATATATATATATATATATATATACAGTACATGCATCACTGTTAACTAAAAATCTAGGGCAATACAACCATAGTTTCTAGGTACAACAGATAAATATCTGTCTCAGGAGTTTTTACATAGTCATTAATCTTGTATTTGATAGATTAAAAATACTTTTTTTCCTTTTCTCAAGCAAGTGATGAAGACCTTTATAAGAATTAAAAGAAATCACGTTGCTTCCTTGTTGCTTAAACTTCAGAACATGTTGTTCTTTAGAAATCTGAACATTTTTTCAACGGCTCTTCCAATAAATTAAACAATTGTCTATTGTGTGCTAACTCAATTACCTTGTACTAAATCTATTAACTCATTTACCTTGTACAGTATTAAATCATTATTTATCATTGTGTGCTCTATGGCTGTGGATATTACAAGTTCAGCCAGTCAAGGTTTATAAATGTGTTTGAAAGTTGAACCAGAGAGGATTATGCAAGGTGTTCATTTAAGATGCTCTAGTCACTAATTCTTAGTGCTCTTAAACCCTCCCAACATTACCAATCCATCTTCCTATTGTAACGGACCTTCTGACCTGACTGACCCACCCAATCTCACATTGGCCCCTGTGGTCTAACCAGTCCCCATTACATGGTCGTGTCTGGTGGTGCACCTGTTGGCAACAGGACTCCTGAGTCTCCCGCATGATGTTGTGTGGGGAATGTCAACCCAGACAGGCAGCTGAGGTAGTGTGTTAGAGTCCTACCTACATACTGTGCAGCGCCTCCACCTCATCAGGATCTCTGCATCCGCAAGGCGATGGTTCTGATGAGGAACTCCTTCTTGGTGGTGCCTTCCGCTGTGGAGTAACTTCACACTCACACAGTGGGGTTGTCGTGAAACAGGGCATCTT